>NW_024115931.1:0-7707 GCF_003073215.2 Triticum urartu | reverse complement strand
GAACTCTTCCCCGACACTTTGCTGGATCGGAGTCCGGGGATCGTCATCGAGCTGAACGTGTGCTAGAACTCGGAGGTGCCGTAGTTTCGGTGCTTGATCGGTCGGGCCGTGAAGACGTACGACTACATCAACCAAGTTAACGCTTCCGTTGTCGATCTACAAGGGTACGTAGATCACACTCTCCCCCTCTCGTTGCTATGCATCATCATGATCTTGCGTGTGCGTAGGAAAAATTTTGAAATTACTACGAAACCCAACGGGGCGCCCCCCAGCGTGCCGGGTTCGGCCTGAGTCCGCCGGCGCTGATTTCGGTCGAGGCCGGCGAAAATCGGGCTCCTGGGATGTGATTGGGCCGTTTTTTCAACGCCGGAGCGAAAAAATCGTCTGGGAAGATCTTTCTGGAGGCGCGGCTGAAGATACTCTAAGCTTTCATGCATCAAGAACGAAAGGGTACAAGTACTCAGCTGGTTAGATATCAGTTGGTATAGTACTTTATGTAGCCATTTTCTCAAGCACAAGAGTACGGGCTATTGGACCGCTACGATGCAGACTTTCTATTGCCCCCAATTTTGACAGCTTCCTACCAAAACATCGTACAGATTCTACTCAAGATTACCAACATCAAGTTTAGGTGCTCCAAAGTCATGCATCGTACTACTACAGATGCTCCTAAGTCATGCATCGCAGCATGTCAGTTCAGTGCGTCAAAATGGATCGCATTAGCAAGACCAGGCGAGTGATGCGTCCGGTCCAATGAAACCCTTTTAAGGGGGCATAATGGCCCGGTTGACACTGAGATTCTAAAGCAGCAGTAGCAACCCCGGCAGAGTGGACTTGGCACTGAAAAGTGACAGTGCCACTTAGAATCAAAAAGGTGCAGCAAAGCACATACAAATATCAAAAAGATTGGATTCATCATAGCTGAATGGTTACATACATACAGTGATTAACTTTGTCAAAAACATTTATACTTTATACCACATAGAATTCCTTAAAATTTGTATTTTTCAGTATGTTGAGCCCATAGACGTCGAAGCAATTTCCTCCCGTGTCACCCCCGCTTGGGCGGCGCCAGAGGGCCCCTCAACCCTAGCCAGCACCAGCCTTAGGCCGACCTCACTGGCCGCCGGCACCGGTGGCGGCACTCGTCTCGCCAAAGGCAGAGGGTTGAGGAGGCACGCAGCGACGGTGCATCGAGGCGAAGATGCATAATGGTCGACGCGTGCTGATGGTGGGATGTGGAGGACAAGGCGCTATGGTGGCGGCACTCCGGGTGGGCGGATTGAGCGAGGCCGGTCTTCGGCGGCACCACTCAAGGCGTTGCTGCCATGGTGGGCGGCGGCAGAAGCGGGCCTGTTCTGGGCCCGATCTGGGTCGGCGGGTTGCGGCGGCCGCTGCGTGCTTTGGCCAGCCAGCCTGCTGTCCAAGGGGGGCGGCGGCACAGGTCTTTTTGGGCCTGATCTCCGCCGGATCCAGCAAGGTTGGCGGCGTTCTGGTTCATCTTCTCCTCTACAGCCGGCTAGTGGTGTGGGGGCTGCTGGCTCGGCTTGAATAAAGGTAGTTGGCCTTGCTGTTCTTCGAGTTCCAATTTGTCGATCTGCTTCATTTCGGCCTCCTCGATTTGGACGCTGACGAGTTTCGCTCTTCCTCTTGGAGATCTTAGCTATTTGCGCATGGCACTACTGGAATTTTAGATCGGAATTGATCCGTTCGGGGGCCCTGTATCTTCGGTCAGAGAGGCTTCATGAGGGCATGGCGTGAAGCTTTGCTATCTTGCCGGTGCCATGGGACACGTCTAAGTATAGATTTTCATGCATTGACAGTGGTGAAGAAAGTCATGGCGACTGCAATACGAGGCTTGTAATGGCGAAGAGGAGTTTTGGCTAATAAGATGAAGACTTGCTGCACAGGTTTTTCTTGTGTGTCGGGTGTTGAGTACTTACAGCAGCGGCCTTGGCAGGAGGGGGCGGCAACACAGGTGGAAAGCATTTTTGGTGTTGCTCTTGAGTACCGAGCCGTGATTTACTGGGAGAAAGACCAATAAAACTCAAGATCCTTGATCGGACAATGACAACGCTTGTGCATTGTTTTCTTTCTTGGAGACGTCGCTTTTGGAGAACCTCATTTCAGTCTGAGTGTTTTCTCTGGTTGTGGTTAGAGTGTTGATGTTGCGAGTGTTTCATCACTGCGACGGGGTCTTTGTTTTTATATTTCTCTATTTTTTTATTTTGTTCTTGGTTGCGTGCATCCTGAATGTCTTTTGATATCTTGTAGATGCATAGGCTGGGTGTAATTGATATCTTCGTAATATAAATATATTCCCTTTTAAAAAAATTAGAAAAATAGACTTGCACTCACTTGGATTACTGTCTTAACGTTGAAAGATGTATTTTCAAGAAAAGTAAAACCAGGAGTAAATTATGTTAAACTTTAGTATTCTCTAAAGTTCTATCATTGTTGGAGCTTCAATAGATGATGCAAATTTGAAGATATAATTTACATCTCTAAAAAGTGTATTTTACATCTTTAAAAAAGAGCCAACTCCAACATATGATGTATATTGGAAATGTAGAGTGCAACTCCAACAGATAATGCAAAATGGAGATGTAAAAAACCTGCGTCCGGACTCGCGGTTGCTGTACAGCCACTGTACAACCAATGTGCAGCCACATTTCAACACTGGAATAGCAATTTGAATCAAATTTCCATCAACGCAAGTTCATCAACATTCATAGTTTGAAATCCTACAACCAAAAGTGCATTGTCTAAAATAAAGTTCATGGTCCAACAAATTGAAATGCACATAAACATCAAAAGCACTCAATTTTCATCCTCTCCATTGTCACTAGTGACATTGACGACGGTGGTATGATCATCGTCAATGGCTTCTTTGTTGACGTTTTGATCATCATCAAAAAAAATTTTACCTTTGGGACATTTCGTCAAATACATTGGATGTGGTGGCCATCGGCGTGACCACGTCATCCTCCATGGCCGGCGATGGTGGAGGAGGGCTTCTTGGGTCGGAGGAGGAAGCCACGACCGCAGGCGGAAGCCAATCGCGCACCGCAGCCGCGTCCGGCTTCGAAATTTTGGCCAGCCGAGGTTGGTTCGCCGTCGGGTTGCGCCCTCGCAACGTCGGCCACTTCACGCCTCCACCGCGTGGCTTGACGGCCTGCTACTTCTTCGCAAGCGGCTCCGGCGCGACGGCGACCGGCCAAGGTGGGGTGAATCCGATGCGGCAGCATGGCGGCAACGGCATGGAGGCAAAGGCTGGATTGGGGACCGTGGTCACGCCGACGGCGGCTGCGACGAGGTGGGTCAGACCAGCGGTGGTGGTGCCGAAGGACACGACGGGGTCATCAGCGGCAGCCATGGCGGTAGCGGGCGACGGGCGAAAGCCGAATGAAGGCAGTTGGACAGTTGGCACACGACCAACCGTTTACATCTCTGGGAGGTGATGATGTAAATCTTTTTTGAATCTACATCATTTGTTGGCGGTGGATTTTTAGGCCTCGGAGATGCGAACTTAGTTATTTTTACATCTACATCATTCATTGGAGATTCTCTTATGATGTTGAATGTTGAGGGGACTTTTTTTTAGTTTATGTGTACACCTCATAGTCGTATATATATCCTCTTGCTTTTTTCACATGATGGCAAAGTTCATGCCATTTAATTTTGTGATCTCAAATGCTTGATGTTAACTTTTTTGCTAATTTTTTGGCCAACCTTTAGGTATTTTCAGGTTGTTGGTGAACCAGGCATGTTCAATCCATAAGATATTGTTGTGTATAGAATGATGGTGATGTAAGTCATCCGATTGCTTGTGGATTGATGAAAGACTTCTCCCCTGTGATTTATAATCTTTGTGCACATCTATCGAATTCTTCAATCAAATACTTAATACCAGTCCACTATGTTTTTTCTCCGTTCAATCAACATTTGTAGCCTACAAAATATATGCTAGAAACTATCAAACAGCTGCATTGTCCCGTAAAATATGTGCTTATCAAACAACTGCAATATATTTTCTGCAGGAAGAAAGTTACATAATAATTTGGGTGGGTGACCTAAAACATATTGTATTTGTTTACAGGAGTAATTTATTTGATTTTGGTTTGGTTGGGGTGCGTCTGCCCAAGCTATAGTGCAACGCCCAGGCAACGCTTGAGGGCTCAGCAGCAAGCCACTAAACCCTCCCCACAAAAAATTAACTTAATATATCTCATGGATCCGTAGATTCATGTATCAGATATTAAACTGATAAGAACAGATACTACACTTGATCTTAGCCAAGAGGCCGAGAAAGGTATGCTTTAAACCGTGGCCTTGTGTCCCCTTTTATTGCCCTGCAAACCGCCTTCGCTCAAGCGCAAAGCAGTACGGGACTATTCCACCCAAAGAGTTAGCTGCGTTCGTTTCTTTCCGTTTGGGCTATTCCAAGAAGCCCGTGAACAAGGTCGGGCCCCACAGGCATCGATGGCCCAGTTTGTTCGGCTTGGACGAATTGGGCTACTACTTCTTAGCTGGCGCACCAGATTAGGCAAAAAAAACCGAGATTTTCTTTCTCCTAGAACAACAGAGGTTCCCTTGTTCAAAAATAAAGGACTAAGTGAGATTAAATAAAGCATTCTTTGTAAAAAAAACTGAGATTCCCAATTTTTCTCAAAAAAAAACCTGAGATTCCCAATTCCCAGAGTAACATTGTTTTCTTTCAGACAACAAGCTGAGGTTCAGATGATATAAAGAAACTGATGTGAGATTCGTAGCTTCACGTGCCAACGACTCTGTGCTGTAAACAAGTACAAAAGCACCCTGATTCCTCTCTCACATGGAAGAAGTCCAATCTATCTAAGATCCAAGCAGAACCTGAAGATCCAAGCAAAATCTGAAGATCCAACCAGTGAAAGAAAGGATGCACGCTGGCTAGACAAAAGAAGACTGAAGCAACATCCCTAAAAAAAGGACTGAAGCAACAATATGCAGCGTCGACGCAAAGCCAACATACCGTTTTCCTGCTTGTAACCCGTCGCAACCAGTGTCGATATTCTTTATGCATTGCCACTTCAAAGGATCTGCCAGTCGGTGCATACTGCCAGCAGCAATATGTTTGTTTAGTTGCTGAAAACATACATGGTTAGTCACCAAATTCCAACTTTCTTTTGGTTAGCCAATGAGGTAAAAGTCCACTCTTGTTGAGCTGACGCCTCATAAGGTGCCGTGTCGCTGTCGGGCAATAACAAATGAGAAAGCAAACTGGGAAGATCCAGGGTGGATGTGCATCATAAGAATGGGTACCACAAGACAGATTTGCCCTTAAATTTATGTTGGCAGTTGGGAACTAAAAGGTCATTCTCAAATCTATGGAAGGCCACCTTCCAGCTACTTGCTCCCCAGCAAGGGTTGTCCTGATTACATGAATATGCTGGGTTGGCAACTAACCATGAGTATGCTGGTCGCGAGAAAGGAAGAGGAACAAATGTGTGTAGATACCTGTTATTTTTCTATACCACTCTAAAATCCTGATTTACAGATAACCAAAAGGATGGGGTTTTGTTATCTTTCGTCTTTACAGATTTACATCGGATGTTGCATTTAAAATCAATGTAAACTCTAGTTTCAAAAAAAAAAATCAATGTAAACTAAAATTATTTGTGGTGAATAAGTTTGATTTGTAGGCCAGTAAACTTGGGAGAGCCAAACTAAGAGTTACCAAAGTCAGCCGGGAGACATGCCCCTGTATTTTGTGAAATAACTGGATGATTGAACCATTTCAGTACTATCTACCAATGACTTATACCACAGGGTGAAAAATAATACGGTACGCTTTCATGCATTAAGAACAGAAGGGTACAAGTAATCAGGTGGTTAGCTATCAGTTGGTATAGTAGTACTTTACGTAGCCATTTTCTTAAGCAAAAAAGTACGGCCTATTGAATCGCTACAATGCAGACTTAGCATTGCCCCAATTTTGACAGGCCGCCTACCACTCGCACCAAACAGTGCACAGATTCTACTCTAAGATTACCAACATCAGGTTCAGGACAACTAACATGTCAGTTCAGTGTGTCAAAATGGAGCACATTGGCAAGACCAGGTGAGTGAGGCGTCCAGTCCAATTAACCCCTTTCAAGGGAGCATAATGGCCCTGTTGACTCTGAGATTCTAAAGCAGCAGTAGCAACACGGGCAGAATGGACTAGGCACTCAAAAGTGACAGTACCACCTCGATACGAAAAGGAGCAGAAAAGCACATGTGATCATCAAAAGCTTGGATCCATCATAAAAAGTTGGCCATGGACTCTCCACAGCAGGCCAACACGAGGTTTTTCCCAGGAGAGCACCAGGATCCAGGCCCCCCCTGTAAAGCACTACAATTCTAAACTTGCCCAGAAGTGATGCCTGAAGAGGCGCCGGCACAAAAGGCAGACATCCCCTACCACATGGTTACTCAACTCAGGTCATCTATTTAGTATCAAATCATGCTGACTAAGCGCCTATGATTGCGCATGTGAGTAAGAGTGCAAGACAGTTCTTGTCAAATGTCAATTTAAGATTTGCCATCACCTTTTTCTTTCCTCCACGGAGAGCTTTATACATAATTATTAGCAAGTGACAAAGGCGTAGACTAGAACGTGTACCGGACGGAACGATAAACATATCTCAGGGCACAAGGTTAGGTGGTTAACAGAACCCTTTGCATCTAAGCAAGAACCTAAAACAAACTCACCGAACTTTCTTCCGGGATTTGTAATGGAACCCACCGGGTGGGGACGGCGAGAACTCTAGCGGGAGGTGAGGCGGCTCTCCCTCGCCGGAGAGCAACCGGAGCAACTCTTCGCTTGATGGCCGGCGAGCAGGGGCCCTCTGTATGCAGAGGAGCGCGACGGTGATGCAGAGCAGTGCCTCCTCCTGGTTAACATCTTTCAAGGCCGGGTCGATGAGATCGATAAGGCGACTCACGCGCGCGAGGTGCTTTGCCCACGATATGAGGCTCGCCTTCTCGAACTCCGACATGGGTGAGGCCGACACTTGCAATGGCCGGCGGCCAGAGATAAGAACCAGTAGCAGGACACCATAGCTATAGATGTCACATCTCTCGGACAAAGGACCGCCGCCACCGTACTCCGGAGCGACATAGCACACGGTGCCACGCATGCTCGGCGTGCTGCTCACCGCGCCTCCGCTCTTGGGCACGAAGTCCCCACTTGCCCAATCACGGCTGCTTCTCGCGCCATTGACCCACCAGTTGATGCTCCCATTGACATTGCCAGTGCCATTGCCATTGCTAGCGCTGCTGCTGCTTCTTCGGCTCCAGCTCTTCACCACACTCCACTTGGACCGCCCCTTGCCGTCCAAGTCATCATCGATATCACGCTCCCACCATTGCAGCCCGGCCTGCTGGCTCCTCGATTTGGCAAGCGCCCTGCGTTTCTGCTTCTTTGCAAGCTCATCGGTGTACTCCTCGCGCCACCACTCGCGTGCTCTGCGCTTTTGCTTCTTCCTCTCTGTCCCCGGGTTGGTTGCAGCTGCCCCTGCAATCCAATCATTTTTGGGGCGCTCCTTCTTGATCTCCGATCTGATCCACTCCATCACATAATCCTTTACACCGCCATGGCTGGGTCCGGCATTGTCCTGCCGCCACCACCAGTCGCTCCCGGTCCCCGACGCGCCGCCGAGGCGCGAACCGACACCATTGCAGCTG
>NW_024115930.1:0-10680 GCF_003073215.2 Triticum urartu | reverse complement strand
AGAAGAGCTTCGTTTGTCACCAGGGATTAGGTTATTTTGTCCAGTCCAGTTTTAAAGAATTTGTTCGGTCCAACAATGAGGCAGAGCTAGCCGACACGAGGCACGACAGCTTCGGCGAGAGAGATGCCGATCCTTTTCACGGATGGCAAAGCTATCTTCTCTCTCCGTCCCGTCGTCAAGGGTTTCAAGGATTCAAAGCCATGAAAATGACCCAAAACCGGCATTTAAAGTTAAAATAAAATACGGAAAGCAGAAGAGATCAACATGTGTTCCTCTGAAGATTTTTTTTCTTTTTGAAAAGGCTTCGGCTGATTTCTTCCGTCCGGTAGTCCCTTTGAAGGGAGGAGTGGCGAATAAGCAATGACTACTCGTCAGACGTTCAAAGCCATCCCCGGCTGCAAATTTCGCGTTCTTTTTCCATCCCCTTGAAAGCAAAAGAGAGGAAAACAAAGAACGGGCGAAGGAGAACTGCATGTATATCCTTGTCGAGTTCAGCAATTGCAACACCCTCGCTTAAGGCATCAATCGTCTCCCCTAGGTCGTTTTCCTCTGTTCTCGGTCACTAGGATTTCTATATGTGCCGAATATATTGCTTCACTGCTACTAGTATGATTTTTTGTTTATAATGAGTACCAAGACTTGTGTTTTTTTTTTGAAATTCACCAAGACTCTTGTTAAGAAAGGTGTCTACGCAGCGCTTCTGCTGATCTACTCTACGGTGAAAAGGACTAAATATTGACGTATTGATGTTGTGTGGAACCATTTTTGCGATTCTCTTGTACTAGTCGTCAATATCACTTGTAAAATTCTCTTGTAGTAGTCGTATTAGAAGCGGAGAAGGTAACTTTGCCATGGGTTTTGTAAACATACTCCAGGGTTAAAAATCGTGGAAAACCTACACATAGTAGTCGAGCTTATTGCAGGTACTACCTCCGTAACTAAATATAAGATGTTTTTTATAGTTCAATTTGAACTGTAAAAATGAATTATATTTAGTTACGGAGGTAGTAGCATTTTGCAACCAAAGAATCAGCTGTAAAAAATTTCTGTGATTCTCTCATAGTCGTATTAGAATCAGTTCTTTCAACTTTACAGCTTACAAAACCATCCAGTTTTATAATACAACTACAAATATAACATACATCCCATTTGTACAAGAGAGAATTGCAGGTACTCCCACAGTAAAGAAATATAAAAGCCTTTAAATCACTAAAGTAGAAATCTGAACGCTATTATATTTCTTTAACAGAGGGAGTACTAATCATCCAGTCTAGGGATAACTTGGAAATCTTGCTAAACTAGATTCTTGGGCCTGGATGTGTAACGTGTGAGCTGAATAACAGTAAGAAAAATATATTTATAAAAGCAATAGCTACGACCAAAGCAATGGGGCCAACAATATGCCCATGTTGTGGTTGGGCTAAAGTTTTATGGTTTATTGAAGTGGGCTATCTACAATGAGGACCATGTTAAAATTGCTCATCTACAATAACTAGATGATACTCTTCACGTCGTTGTGGGAATCAATTGTATTTCAATGAGATTTGATTGTGTAGAATATAAATACTTAGATTAATAACACATGGACCAAAATGAAAAATACATACAACTTATTATATTGGTTATGTAGAGTTGAAAAATAATTATTGAATACAAGTAGAATACTACTTCCTCCGTCACGGTTTAGAAGGCGCGCTTGGAAATTCTCTGTGACCTAGGTGGTTATCTATTGGTTGTCAGATGAGCTAAAAAATAGCATTCACACTACGCATGCATATAGAAATTGTATATCGGAGTACTAATTAGCTACTAGAAATAAATGCAATGCGCCCTAAACATTGTCTATTGTGAAAACCCACGCAAATTTAATTGTGCCTTCTAAACTGTGACGGAGGGAGTAGAATGAAAAATGTTTTCTCATGCATGGTGGCAAGTGGTGGTGGGTCTTTTTTCATGCCTGGTTGTATATTGAGCTGAGCTTTATCCCATCCATAATTGTATGTTGATATGATATGCTTGCATGTTAAGATAAATAAGTTAGTGGAGATGACTCTCTTAAATATATAGGATAACATGAACATATTTTTTTCACGTGTATGAATAGAAAAAGCATCATTTCCACGTGAGTTTAGTTCAAAAACATGCCATGATATCTCTTTTTTAGTAGAAATTTTCATAAAGGCTGCGACAATTCATTCCATTTTTGCGGTCTTCAGCCTGAAAACCTTTTCGATTCTATTTATCTTTTTACTATAAATAGTTTGTTTCCACTCCATGAATTTTCTTATTCTCGTTTCTATTTACGTCGGGTATCCGGCATGAAATCACGTTCCATTTCTACTATAACATTTTCTCCATTCACGAAATTTTTGTTTCCATTTTTGTCTCCGCCAGGTGTTCAACATGAAAAACGGTTCCGTTTCCACTAGAACATTCTGTTCATTTGCAAATTTTTCGTTTCCATTTCTGTTTTCGTAGGGTGTTTAACATGAAAACACGTTTCGTTTCCACTAGAGCGTTTTATCCATTCGCGAAGGTTCGTTTTTGTTTCTGTAACCGTTGGATCTTCAGTATGAAAACATGTTTCATTTTCATTGGAACATTTTTACAGTTCACGAATTTTTTGTTTCCGTTTAGGTTTTCATGGAGTGTTCAGCATAAAAACATGTTATGTTTTTACTTGAACATCTTTTCCATTCACGACATTTTCGTTTCCATTTCTATTTCCTCCTGATGTTGTTCAACATTAAAACATGCGCCGTTCCCACTTGGGCACTTTATCCATTCACGAATTTCTCATTTTCGTTTCTATTTTCGCCGGGTGTTCAGCATGAAAACATGTTCTGTTCCTACTATAGCATTTTACCATTCACGAATTTCTCATTTTCATTTCTGTTTCCACTGGGTGTTTAGCATGAAAACATGTTGCGCTTCCACTATAGCGTTTTATCCATTCACGAATTCCTCGTTTCCGTTCTATTTCCGCCATGTGTTCAGCATGAAAACATGTTCTGTTTGCACTAGAACGTCTTTTCCATTTGCGAAATTTCCGTCTCCATTCTTTCTTTTGCCGGGTTTCCTTCTTCATTCCCGTATCCAAATTTACAATATTTTCTATTTTCCATGAAGCTGATTATGTGCCCTAAGGGGTCTTTTATCTTTCCGCTTATCAGCTCTAGCCCCTCCTACACCCCATCTTAGGAAGATAGTGTAGCTAAAGGGGGAAAATGCGTCAGTAAAAATTTCGGCACACATATTTTTTATGCACCAATAAAATAGTTTACGTTGTTGGTTTACACACGTCTATATATGCAAAAGAAAACAATTTTTTTGAGGCTCCAATTCCCAATACCGGCTACCATGGGACTCGGGATTCAAAACAGCTTTTCTTTCAGTGTTATTTCTTGCGGTGGTTAACCTAGACTTCACGCTTTAACCAGCTCCAAAACTGCGAGTATACCACCGAGGGGTAAAATACAAAATAAGGATCCACCAAGCTACTAGAAAATGCCCAAACATTTCTGTGGCTGCGAATGACGAGGGCGGTTTGGAAAAATGCGGCGGTAACAAGGTGAAATATAAAAATCCGTTTTTCTCGTTTCCGTTTCTGTTTTGAACCGGGTGTTTAGCGTGAAAATGTGTTCCGTTTTCACTATAGCGTTTTATCCATTCACGAATTTCTCGTTTCTGTTTTTTGTTTCCGCCGGGTGTTCAGCATGAAAAGATGTCCCGTTTCCCACTATCGCGTTTTATCCATTCACGAATTTCTCGTTTCCGTTTCTGTTTCCGCTGTGTGTTCAGCATGAAAACATGTTTTTTTCCCACTAGAACGCCTTTTCCATTTGCGAGTTTTTCGTTTCCGTTCCTTCTTTTGCCGGGTTTCGCTCTTCATTCCTGTATCCAAATTTACAGTATTTCTATTTTTCATGAAGCCGACCCCGTGCTCTAAGGAGTCTTTTATCTTTCCGTTCATCAGTCGTAGCGGCTCCTACACCTCATCTTAGGAAGATAGTATAGCTAAAGGGAAGAAGAAAAAATGCGTCAATAAAAATTTCGGCACACATATTTTCTGTACACCAATAAAATAGTTTACATACGTCTATATATGCAAAACAAAACATATTTTCGAGGCTCCAATTCCAAATACCGGCTCCCATGGGATCCGGGATTCAAAACAGCTTTTCCCCCGGTGTTTTCTCTTCCGGTGGTTAACCTAGTTTTCACGTTTTCACCAGCTCCAAAACCGCGAGTATGCCAACGAGGGGTAAAATACAAAACAAGGATCCATCAACTACTAGAAAACGCCCCCAAACATTTCTGCGGCTGCGACTGGAGAGGACGGTTTCGAAAAATGCGGCGGGAACAGGGTGGAATATAAAAATCCGCCTCGCCTCGGAGTTGCTATCGCCACATCTCCGGCTTTGACCAGTGCCCACCCCGCTGCCGCTTCTTCTTACTCCATCCCCTCTCTCACCTCCATTCTTTACTTTTCAACCCCCTCTCCGCAGCTCCTCCTCCTGCTGCTATATCCTCCCTCGCCCCGCCATTCGCTCTCCTCGTCTCGCCCCACCCCCGTCCTCCTCCCCCGACGCCCCAGACGCCAGCCTCCGCCCGAGGAGCGGGCCAGTCTCCTCCCATTTCGCACGCGCCGGAGCGGCTTCCACAGGTGCGATCTTGGTCCATGTCTGTTCTGTTTGCTGTTTGTACGGGCGCTTCTTCAGCCCCTTGTTCGCCGTTCATGTCGCGAGTTCCGGAGCTGCTCGGCCTGGATCTCTCCCCATTTGGGCCGGCACAAAGGCGCCGCTGGCACGTTTGACCGTTTCCTCGCCCGCGCCCCTCGCATTGTAGATTTCGGGGGACGGAGGCTTAGGATTCGTCCTGCATGCTGATTCTTGAGCGTTTTGGTGACCCCCCCTTGGTGATTTTCAGCCTGCCGGCCATGAGCTGCGGCTCATTACGGCCGCGTGCTGGTCAAATGTTCCGGTTAATCCGGGGGCGGCCGGTTCTTGGCAGGGTTTGGTGGGGTCAATTACTTAGTTGAGGAAGGTTTGCTTATTTTAGCTGGTCTCTTGACCCAGTTTGTTATTTGGGCAGATTAGGTGAGGGCTCTGACCATTCAACTCCGTTCCTGCCGAGTTGGTGGCTTGATAGATAGTAGTTGTAGTTGCCGCTGTGGGCATGCGCAATTTCTGCGAAGCTGCATCGGAGACGGAATTAATAATGGACGGTGTTTGGAAATTGAATGTGGCGCCTGTGGACCAATGCGTCGAACCAGCCAGGCCACGTAGTATCTTTGGTCCTAGCTGGTGCCCGGGGGTAGATCAGTTCTTGGGACGGTAGAAGTAATTTCTACTTCTCCGGCAATGATTTTTGGAGGCTTCGGAATTTAGTTGTTCACAAAAGTGAAATATAAACAGATCAGTTCATAGGCGTTGTACTTGATCGGAAAAATCATAGCTGGGTTGGCCGCTCGTGCGAGGCCTTGGTGCCTTTTTGTAGCTTAGGTGTACTGGATTAATCTTTAAGCAACATGGATGTGGTACACCACAGCTTTTTCTTGTGTGTTTTGCCAACTGCTAACCGCTGTAATGCAATGCAGGACCAGTTACTTTTGCTACTACTATATGCTAATTCATCAACCCATTTCAAATTCTGCAGGAGCTTTTCGTCGGTGTGCATATGATGGGCTGCTTCACTGGCCTGAGGTCCAAGAAGAAGAAGAGCCCTCTTGTCGCAAGCAAGAAGCATGGCGATGCAAGGGACACATCCCTGAGGCTCCCGGAGCCGGAAGCTCATGTGCCATCTCTGCAGTCGGCGCCTCCTAGTTTCAGGAACAGGGCAAAGATCTGCCAATCGGCCAATAAAGTCTCTTACAGCAGGGCACGTGTGCTGTCTGCTCCCTCCAGCCTGATCCTGGTTGATCAGGATGGCCTTCCGTATGCCGAATTCGATGATCAGGATGACCCTAGGGGCAAGGGAGGAGCTATTAAGGCGCATCGGTTTTCAAATCCGCTGCCCCTTCCTCTTCCCTCACCAGAAGGCAGTTCTTTGAGGAACTTTGGTAGCTTCAAGGCTATCAATGCAAGTGGGCCACTTGAGGTTTCAGGTCCTCTCCCACTGCCTCCGAAGAGGTCCGATGGGCTTAAGAACTTCTCGTATGATGAGATTTCCACTGCTTGCCAGTGGTTTTCTAGTGATCAGTGTGTCTCAGAAACTCAGACTTTGACGTCATATAAGGCATCGTTCAGGGATGATTTTGTTGAACCAAAGAAGATGGACGCAATAGTTGCCCGATTACTCCCGTCCAACCAGGTACTGTTCTCTATCAAGTTTCATGGTAATACTTTCCCTTCTTATTTTGGATCATGGAGATTTCCCTCACAGTTTTGCTAGTCCGGCCTGTTCGCCAATACACTTTCTGGCACACCTACTATTTTTTTTTCTTTCCATGTGATAACTTGTTGAAATTTGCCTATCCACCATGAATGTATTACGTTTGCAGTATCTGTTCTGTTTACAAAGCTGAACTTAGGCTAGAGTGGCCTGCTGTTTACATCTAGGCATGTGACCTATGCTTATTGATGCAGCTCTGCCCCCTGTAGAAATAGGCTGATTTTAATTTTGCAAATACAACTTAGGACCATAACATCGGTGGGTTAGGTAGCATGCTTTGAAGGAAGGCAATGTGTTTGATCGTCCTTGTTCTCTTCACTATGAGATATTTGTACCCCTTCATGATCAATCTTGGCTTTATCACTTGTGAGCTGTTTGTTCACTAGCAATGTTCTTTTGGGAGGTGGTGTTTCATGCTTTCTCTTGCAAGCGATTTGGTGGAGATTTACTTTCTCCAAGGTAGATGACTTTGCCTAATGATCCTTGGTAATGTCCCGTCCAGCTTTACTGGATGTCGACATTTAAGGAATCTCCAAAAAAAAACTAGTAGTCTGAGATTGTTGGTTAGACCTTCTAGATAACTGGATACCTTTCACCATTTTAGAGAAGTTGCCACCTACATGCCATGGCTACTATGTTTCTTGGATCACCTTGTTGTAATATTGAAAATTTGACTAATGAGGCACTGATGCAATATATTTTTCACCACTCTGCAGAGTTTCAAAGAATTTAAGGCACAAGTAAATACGTTGGCATCACTTCAACATCCCAATTTATGTAAACTCATCGGCTATCATGCAAGAGATGAATCTAATGAAAGGATGTTGGTTTATGAGCGGCTCCATCATGGCAGTTTAGACAGGTTACTCTTTGGAAGACCGGAAGGTCGTTTGATGGACTGGTCTACACGTTTGAAGGTTGCCCTTGGTGCTGCTAAAGGTCTAGCTTTCCTACACGATGAAGGACCCTTTCAGGTAACTTGATCCAAACCCTTTGACATGACCAAGAAGTTACCATGCTCTCTTGCACTTTGTTTGGTAGTTATTTCTTATATATTTTAACATGCATTTCTATTTACAGGCAATGTATGATGACTTCTCAACCTCAAACATCCAAATAGAGAAAGATTTCACGGCAAAGCTGTCGGGATATGGTTGTGTTGGCTTCAATTCTGAGGAGGAAAGATCTAAGGCATCTGTGGTAAGGTTCACACAGCATGTTCCTCCACAGTTTACATTGGTTCTGGCTTGCATGCTTTTAATGCAGTAAAAAAGATGGAAATAATATTAATACATCGCATTATGTTCATTTACTTGTCAACATCCCAATGCTTACGGGAGATGTTATTCTTGGGCAGACTGCTACAAACCTCTCAGAGGAAACCTTGGAAAAAGGGGTACTGACTCCCAAGAGCAACGTATGGAGCTTTGGAGTCGTCTTGCTCGAGCTAATAACAGGAAGGAAGAACCTTGATGTACGTTCCACCAAAGAAGAACGTAATATTGTCAAGTGGGGCAGGCCTTTCCTCACGGACGATAGTCGCCTATCCCTCATCATGGATCCCCGTATAAAAGGACGCTTTCCTCCCAAGGCTGCTAGGACTGTGGCAGACATCATCCTGAAGTGCCTTCATAGGGATCCATCCGAAAGGCCTACGATGAGGGCCGTCGTGGAGTCTCTAGCAAGCGTCCAGGACATAAAGGTCCCCTGCCGGTATCCTCTTCAAGTACCGTCCGCCGCACCGAGGAAAGTGATGCTAAAATCCACGAGTCTCAACGGCATTGTTCCTCAGCATCCTGTCATGACCTTCTCGCCGTCGCCTCCTTCGTGCAACCAGCACCTGGTGTCACCGAGATCATCGACGTCTGCGCTGCTTCCCCCAAGGAACTGCTCTTCCACCATCACCCTGGACTACCCCAGGGTAAGCTCGGTCAAGAAATTGCCCCCCAACATCATGCGGAGACCTGGCGTCGAGGGTTTTTGATTGTCCATATAGTGTCGGATTTTCTTCTCTTTGCCTTGATTTATTTGTTGTTTTGGTTAGCCTAGCGAGTGATCTCAGTGCTATGGGATATACTATGTTGCAAGGACATGTGAAAAAGGGCAGAGTGAAGTGTAGATAGTAGAACCAGCTTGTAGATACTTGTCGTTCTCTGATTGGATGGGGGTCATGGAAGAAGTGTGTGTTGAGTGGGGCTTGTAACCCCACTATGCAATAAACGTGGGTTGGTTGGTCGGTCGGTATTTGCTCGCCGTCAAACATTTCAGCTGTTTCTTTCTTCTCTTGAATGCTAAGTTTTGTTGCTGCTAGTCGTGGAATAATAGCGGTCTACTGAATGTTCTGCTGTCCACACGTTGATATCATGTTGCAGCAGCCGGTTAGAGATGTTGAATTCCTTTCTGTGGAATGTTGATCTCGCCGTTGCAATTGTTGACCTTGACCAGCCTACTTGCTTTTTAATCTGTATAGTGATGATGTGCTTGATTAGGGTGATGTGTTAGCGTTTTGTAGATTGGACTGGTACAGTAATAAAATGCCAAGAAGACGTGATGATGTGTCACAAAAGCCTTGGAATTCCATTTTGTTCATCTTTTTGTTGGCGGTCGGAATGTTTCTGACGTCTGAAACACTAGTGAGCTGTTTTGTTCAACTACAGCTATGTTTCTTCTAGCGTTCCCTTTCTTTCTCTTGTGTTTCCTGTTCGTCGGTCGCCGCCCCTGAGCTCAGCTGGTGGATGATATTAGTCCTTTTGACTGTTTTTGCTACGGATTGGGGCGTGACGACCAGAAGTAGATTGCGATTGAGCAGGAAAAAAATGGGTTAATCCAGAGTACCGGCTGCGGAAAGATGGCTTGAGTTTTCAACCCGAAATCTTGCACAGTTTGATCGGGCTCACCTAAGTGCAACCCTCTCTGTCGTGTTACTTTTTGCGCGGGCTGTAAAGGGCGCGACAGCATGAGAAGGTCCGCACCTACCTAACCAGATCCAGTGTGAGGTAGTAGTTTGATTGATCGGGTAGACCAGACGTGACAGTAGTACTCCCTCTATTCGGAAATACTTGTCCTAATACAACTCCAACATGCAACCTCCTCTTTTTTTTTCGATCAAAGGGGAGCTCCCCCGGCTACACACTTCATAGAAACTTAACCACACAAGCCATACAAAGCATCTGGTCTAACCCACCCAGATTCCAAAAGCTCAAACCAACAACCAAACAGATCCGCTAAAAGACAGTCTTACAGGTTGAGGGAGAACAGACATAATAGTGAAAGTAACGATAAATCTGCCACATTTTTCGTTCAGATCATGAGAGCGAAGACCACATGGATCTCATCTGCTATCTTTGGGTTGTTCTTCAACTCCTCCAGTGTGGCGCGACCCCCGTGTGTCATTCTTTGAATGGTTCTTGCCCAGGAAAGATGACCCAAGGTTTCTTGACATCTCGGTCTGGTTCCAGCTCCAGAGGCGATCTTGGTTTCACCAACAGATGATCTCTGAGTTGTGTCGTCTGCCCCCCCTTAGCTCCTTGTGAGGTTTCACCCATGCCAAACCTGTTTGACAGAGTGAGCTCCTAGCATTTCACAGTCCTCACAGGACAGCAGAAGAGACTACATTCAATTGCATAATTTTCTTGTTACAGAGCCAGCAGGCAGCTAACTCCAAGAAGGAATGAAAACTCCTATAAAAAATTACCTCCACCTCCTTCCAAATTATCCTAGCAACTACACAATCAAAGAAAAGATGATGTACAGATCCTATCTCAGTACAGCGCACACATTCCAGGGGTTTTGGAATTCCTCTTTTCCTCAAGTTTATCACAAGTCATTATTTTATTCTGAGAGAACAACCAAAGAAACTCTCATATTCTAGGTGGGATTTTCAAACTCCACACCACATGAGCGTAAGAGGGTGTTTGTTTCTAGGGACTTAAAAAAGTCCCTATAAGTCCCATCTAAACCAAACATGAGGGACTTATAGGGACTTAAAGTGGGTATTTGGAACTTATGAAATAAGACTCTCAAGGAGGGACTTATAGGGACTTATATTTGTAATATGGTCTTTTAATCCATGTTAAGTCCCAGGAACCAAACAAATAGGGACTTTTTAGGGACTTGAGACTTATAAGTTGGGACTAAAAAAATGCTTAGGACATATGAACCAAACAGGGCCTAAATAGGCCGCACACCTCTAAAATTAATAATGGCATATAGAGATTTTGAAGAGTAAATGCCTTTAGATTCGTACCGCCACATCAGGTTATCCTCCTGCAGAGGCGGAGACAGGGG
>NW_024115929.1:0-6858 GCF_003073215.2 Triticum urartu | reverse complement strand
GCAAGGTGAGGGACGCGGCCGTTGCGTCACGGGGGTGGGACGGTGCCATGGCGGCTGTGGGGTGGAGGGCACGTGCGTGAAGGCAGCGCTTTCCTCTGGCTTCCGGCGAGCCGCGGCATGGACTTCCCTGCTGTCGTCGTGCTCCCTGATGCCAGCTCCTCCTTCCTCCCGCCGCTGGACATGCACAACACCATCCCATGGCCTCTGCCCGCTGGCCAGAGAAAGGTTAGTAGTTTCATTCGTTTTTCCTTGAAGCCGAGAGTAGATTAATAAATTATCTCGCCCACTATACCATACCGTGGAATGATCTCGGATCCTTGCGTTGGCGCATAAGCATTATTTTCGTTGATTCATGCCTCAGATCTAGCATAAATAGGATAATCCAAAAAGCCTGACCACCAACTGTTTGTGTTTATGCTCACAACAAAGCTTTTCATTCTCTATTTTGATGGTCTGAATATTCCAATCGAGGAGAAATCTGTTAGTGCCCTGAGTTCATCGATTCTATGCAGCTATAAAGTTGAATGAATCAGCCAAAAAGTTACGGCCCAGAGCCCTAGACAAACAAAAAATTATGCAGGGAAATCACCTAAATCAACAGCAGCCATGGGCTGTTCAGATGGGGTGGGCGGCCTCGATCCCATGCAAATACGCAGCTCGTAGACGGCCAACAGCGGGGCAGGTAAGGAAATGCATGTTTACGCTTTAGAATGCATGCTTTCCAGGATAGAAATGGACTCTACAGTAATACCAGTGATAAATGCTGAAAATTTTCTGACAATACAGAAACCCAGGAAGCAACAAACTACACTGCAAAATTTAATAATAGGTGCAAGACAAGGAATAATTGATCCAGTATGAAAAAGAAATAGTCAATATACTGTTCTTATGTAGATATGTAAATTTTATCCAATTTTTTTGTTCACACGCAACAAAAAAATATTATTAGTGTCAGGAAAATGTAATGGGTGCATGGGAAACAATATTTCTGCTTCAAACATGTTAGTTACGGCACAAACAATTGTTGCATTACAAAAAAGAAAATGTATGGTATATGAAGCAAATAAATATTCATAACAGTGCGGTTGTATTTGGAAAGAGCAACTTGCAAGACTAAACAGATTCCTTATAATTAGAAGGAGAATAACGAGGCGAGTCTAAGCTGTTAGGAACACATAAAGAAGAGGCATAATCTGCAGTTTCACTTTGACAACAAGAATATACCTAAATGTTATGCTCCAGAAAGTCAGAAAAGGACAAGAATTAATACCATTGTCAATAGGTATCTGGAAGTTGGATGTGCAGGGATTTGGTGAACACGACCTCGATCTGCACGGATCCGGTGACGGTGACCTCGATCTGCACGAATCCGGCTATGACAAGTTGGAGCTATGGAAGGGACGATCATGGCAACGACGCCATCGCTACAGATCGACACGCATGAACGCATGATGCGGGACAGGGTATCCATCTATTGTATCTAGATATCAGAACACTTCCTTGACTGAATGTAAAAGTGTTAGGACAATAAATGCATCATTATTCTTCAGTCTTTTAGTTATGAGATTTTAGTTATATATCAGTCTTCAGACCCTCTTGTTTTATTTTTTTCTCTTTGTCAATCAGTATTTTTAGTCATATTCCCTCAACAAAATATGTCCTTACTGTATTCTTTCTTCAGTCTATTTGTTTTTTTTCCAGCGATATGATCTTATTCCATAAATTGTAGGCATCTGTGAGACATATGGATGATGCACGTGAACGGATTGGCACTGCCATCTTCACTGCACCGAAGGAGATCAAGCCCATTTCCATCAGCGTCAACTAGAACCTCCCCTCGACCTGCATCCTTGTCCTTTCTTTTTTCTCTCCCCAAGATAAGTTGGCATGCTCCCTGTTCCTGCATAAGGGCGGTGAGATGGATATGGGTTTGGTATTACATGTTGATGAACTGCTCATTTGCCAGACTGTCAAACCAGACGAGCCTGAAAGGAACTAAGAGAAATGACTATTCATTTACCAGTCTTGTCATTCTCTGTATTGTCAATTTGTCAATTCGACTGATGCTTGAGTGTATTAGTAGACAAAATGACCTGTTTGTTGATCAGCTATGATATGTGTTTCCACTGGCTACTTGCCGCTTTCTGAGGGGTGGATTTTAGCTTGAGAATATTTTTGCGAAAACATAGCGGTGTTCTTGCTCTAATGGAAATTCAGAGTAGGGTGTTCCAAACTAGATTGATGCACGTAGGAATTTGTGACTGAGTGTTATGTTCAGAGCTACATACATGCTCACAGCGCTTCACCAATCCTAGAACTTTCATTTCATTTTTTGTCTTGCTATAATCTGTCCATTAATCGGTATTCTAGCTCCATTAATCAGTATTCTAGCTGAAAGTTTCAAAGTTGTCAATTGTTTTCGAAACTCGGTTCGCAGAGTGGCTGGTCCTTTTTTGGGACATATTGGGTTGATTCATTTCCCCATTTTGTCTTGTATTTTGTCATACACAGTTCAATTAGCTAATTGTTATTATGCCATAGCTAAATTGTGCAACCTATTGCCGCTCTGCCATGGGTCACATGGCCATCCTTCATACACTGCTTCACTAGGACTAACGCCGAAGTACAGATGATGGTATGTAAGTTTTCACTATTTCCTCAGTTGGTCTTTTTGTTTTTCCACGGTTTTCTAACTGGGTCCTCACACATTTTTTGTGTGTGTACATTACGGGCCACCTAGAAAATTCCAAAAGAAGTTGCCTCTTGTTTGGACACCCCGAAGCACGGGCTGGCAAGACTAAGATTGGGCAAAAAGAGCTTCAGGAGGACCGTTTATGACACCTCACTCGACAGTCTATTCTTCAAGCAAGGATGGAAGAAGTTCCTCATGAGACATGACATGAGATTGGCACTGCTATACTAATTACATTTAAGACCGTCGCCAACAATGAGTTGGAGATTATAGGCATCCTTTTATGTCCTCTGAGAAGATCATGTTGGACGAGTTCCAGGCTTTCATGAGTTTCTCTGCGTTTTTTTAAACCATGGAGGCTGCATGTGAACTTCATAGATGCGAGAAGAAAAGAATAAAGGCACGTACAGAATTCAATTCCTCTTCTGTTTATTTTCTTTCCTCTTTGTCTACATACTGGTTTTCGAACTGTGGTTTGTGAATCGGATATATATAGACATGTTTTAGTATGTTTGTTTACTTATTGCAATCCGTATGTCTATATTAAAATATTCAAAAACATATTATATTTGTGAATGAAGAAAATATTTTTACAATTTTTATATATGATTGTAATATTAGTCAAGGGAATTCTCAAACCACAAGCAAACCACAAGGGAATTCTCAAAGTCTGACAAAGTAAGTGAGAAGTACTACAAGCAACCACAAACATGAATTCTGACATAACCACAAGGGATAACCACAAACATGAGTACACGTACACTAGTCCAGTAGTTTTGCTGGGAATTTCTTTGCTCTTTTATTTCCTGCAACTTGAAAACTTGCAGCACCAGATGTAACATTGACTGTAAATGATCAACTAGACTGCACATTTACTGCCACATTTGAACTTGAAGCAGACATCCAAAATATTACTGCACATTTACTGTAAATGATGAACTAGACTGCACATTTACGGTCACATTTTCAGTCAAAACCAGGCCACGTGGACGATTTTAGTCAAAACCGGGTACACATCGTACCAAAACCACTTTAAGCGTCGCAAGGGACGAAAAATATCCAGTTTAAATAGTAGAGGGATTGAGTTTTAGTGGTTTCGGAGTTGAAGGACGATTTCTATACTATCGCCAGAGTTCGAGGACGAAAAATATACTTATCCCATGAAAATATGAGATCTAGCTCCTTTGACCACCAGCAGCTCCGCCACCTCGCAAACACGGTCCTTGGCTTGAACACACATCTGAAGATCAAAACAAGAACATCATATTCCGGAAGCATCATGCCTGAACTTTTTAACATGTATGGAATGAACTGAATCACAATTCACAAGGTAAAAGTGTTGCATAATATAATCCAAACTAAAATATAGGGTGTAGTCTTTTTCATAGCTTCCATAAGTGCAGAACAATAATAACGTAAACAGATCCAAATCTTGTGCTTCCTTCCATCATCACTCCGAAGGGCACAGCTTTAAAATTGCACCAGAAAACAGAAAGGCAGCCGCCACCAGCAGCATTTTAAGCTTCCTGTCCAAAAGAACACCAAAATTTGTTAAAAGAATCATAGAAATCATCAAAAAGTTGCATGCTAGTAAATTTCCAGAAGTATATAATGGCTTATAGATTAAAAAGAATAGTGGCATGTCTGGGAAGTCCAGGATTGTGATCTGCAATGTACCCAAAGCATAGTTAGTAAATAAAAAAAATGTATTACACACAAAAAGCAACATAGAACTTGGTAATGTTTGCATATCGGGTCTACACACAAGCATCCAGTATTGTTTCAAATCTATGATACCTTTGTCAAGCAGGAGTGAATTCCAACATCTGCGGATCAGATGACGGAGTATTTTCCGGCGGGCAGATTGAGCGCCTGGTTGGCGCAATCCTCGACGACACTCTTCAGCTGCGCTTTCGCCTTGTTGACGGACGACTCGTTGGGGCCCTCGATATACAGGTAGAGCTTGCGCTCGTTGGCGGCGACGATCTGGCCGGGGGCAATGAAGGTGCCCCTGGTGGTGACCGCCGCTCCGGTCCACTCCTCGATGGGCGCCAGCGTCTCCCTCCGGGTGACCTTCCAGCGCGCGTGCTGCGGGAAGTCGTTGATCTCCAGCTCGGCTTGGTAGTGCTCCGGCGCTGCCTGCGCCTGTATCCTCGCCAGAACGCTCTGCACGTTCACCGCAGCAGCGGCAATGTTCTGCTGGTTAGGAGCAGCCGGTGGAGGGAGCAATGCTGGCCCGCCGGCATTGCTAGCAGCGGTGAGGGCGGCCATGGTGGGTGGTGCTGGCAGAGCGGTGGCGCCTCCGTCCTCCTCCTCCTCGTCGGGGTGGTCTGAATCCGGCTCGGGCTCGTCCTCCTCGTACCCGTATGCCCTCCTTGCCGACTGTCGCGCTTCGTCCTCCTCGTGATCGAACTTGTAACCACTTCCACCGTAGCCTGTTCCGTGTGCCTTCTCCGTGCCCTGCTTCACCTTGGCCATGAACCGGTCCGCCAGGGCTTTCAGGTCCTCCGGCACGGCCTGTCCGGACAGCTCCAGAGCCTTGACGAGGTCCGGCGCGTACCGCTCCTCCTCGTCGGAGATGAACGTCACGGCGCAGCCCTTCCTGCCGGCCCGGCCGGTCCGCCCGACACGGTGGACATAGTCCTCGTAGTGATTGGTGACATCATAATTGACGACGAGCTCGAGATCTTTGACATCCAAGCCCCTCGCGGCGATACTGGTGGCGATCAGCAGGCTGCAGACGTTGCTCTTGAAGTCGGCGAGGGTCGACTCGCGGTCGTTCTGATCCTTCCCGCCGTGGAGGGAGAGGCAGGGGTACCCGTGCTGGAACAGCTCCTTGAGCAGGGAATCGCACTTGTCTTGCGCGCGCACGAACACGAGGATCTTGCCCTTGGCAGACCACTCCCCGAGCAGCTCGAGCAGCCTGAGGAACCTCTCGCCGTCGGGCCGCACCTCGACCAGCTGCGTGATGTCCTTGTTCACCACGCTCCGCCCGCCCATCTGGATCTCCACGGGCCTGGCCAGCACCCTGCGCGCCAGCGTCTCCACCTGCCGCGGGAACGTGGCGGAGAAGAGCACCGTCTGCCGGTCCGGCCGGGTGTTCTGGACGATCCGGGTGATCTGGGGCTCGAACCCCATGTCGAACATCCTGTCGGCCTCGTCCAGCACCAGGAACGTCACTCGCCGGAGGTTGGTGATCCTGCCGGCGCCGGTGCAGAGGACGTCGATCATCCTGCCCGGCGTGCAGACGACGATCTCGGCGCCGCGCTTGAGCTCGCTGATCTGCTGGGCGACGGCGCAGCCCCCGTACACGGCGACGCAGTTGACGCCGAACGCCTTGGAGAACTTCTTGATGTCTGAATAAATCTGCACCACGAGCTCCCTGGTGGGCGCCATGACGAGCCCGACGGGGCCGTCCCCGGGCGCGGCGGGCGGCTGGTCCTTGACGTGGCGCAGCATGGGCAGGACGAACGCCAGGGTCTTGCCCGACCCGGTCTTGGCGACGCCGATGCAGTCGCGCCCGCTCATTATCACCGGCAGCGCCTGCGCCTGGATCGGCATCGGCTTGTGGAATCCAAGCTTTTTAATGGTGCCGAGCAGCTTGCTGGTCAGGCCGCTCTGGATCCACGTCTTTATCGGCTTGGGGATGCCTTTGCCCCGCACCTTGAGGTCCAGCTGCTCGCGGTAGGCGGCGGCGTCCTCGGCCGGCATCTCCTTGATGTCCTTGGCCTCCGTGTAGAAGTTCTTCCGGAATGGCTGGTAGTCGATCTTGGAGTGGTCGGCGGTGACCAGCTTCTCCGCCTTGGTCTTCTTGACATGGTCTATCAGACCTGATCCACCCTCAGGGTCGTCGTTGTCGTCGTCGTAATCTGAGTCAGATTCATCCCCTTGCATGATTCTCCCCGTTGGTGCTGCATCGTTGGAGACCATGCCGCCTTCATGATAATCCCCGTAAGCAATCACGCTCTCCGTCGATGTTGTCGCCGGCGGCAACTGTATCGAGTTCATGAACGCGTCGAGGGAGTCAATCTCATCCTCCTCCATGCCAGCACCGCTAGTTCCCCCGTTCGACTTGTCGACGTCCATGGCACCTGTCCCGGCGCCGCCATCCTCATCCGACTCCTCGCCGTTCAGGCTCCACTTCATCCCGGACTTGCCGTGGCCCC
>NW_024115928.1:0-6203 GCF_003073215.2 Triticum urartu | reverse complement strand
TTATTGTTGGGATATCACTATATTATCTTGTTATCTTAATGCACCTATATAGTTGGTAAAGGGTGGAAGGCTCGGCCTTATGCCTAGTGTTTTGTTCCACTCTTGCCTCCCTAGTTTCCATTTAATAATAAGAAAACATTTCGAATTTCAAACATGTTCCTGTTTTTAAAAATTGCTCCATATGAAAAAATGATCATTTTTCAAAAAAATATTCGCATTTGAAAAATATGTTCTGCATGTTCAAGTTAGCTCTTTTTCACGTGGATCTTTTTCCGATTTTGGGAACCTTCCGGCTGGTTCCTGGCCGGTTTTGGGAACCTTCCAGAAGGTTCTTGAACCGGGTTTTCTGTTTTTTTTCTTTTTTCGTTATAATTATTTCTGTTTTCTTTTCTTTTCTTTTATTTCGTTGTTTCTTTTTGTTTTCTTTCTTTGGTTTTTTATTTTCTTCTCCTTTTTTCATTTTTTTACTTTCTATAGTTATTTCTCTTTCTTTTCTTCTCCTTTTTTTCATTTTTTTCTGAAAATATTCAAATTTTGTTCGTGTTTCCAAAAATGTTCATATTTCGGAAAAATGTTCTCAAAATTCAAAAATTGTTCTCATTACACAAAATAGTTCAAAACTTTCAAAATTCAAAAAATGTATCGGATTTCAGTTTTTTGTTCACGCATTTTAAAAATGTTTGCGCTTCCAATTTTGTTTGGATTTTTTCAAAATGCTCAGCGGCCATCGTCTCTTTCTGCTTAAACTTATATGTGCACAAAGCCATCACAGATTCATGGGATGCCGGGGTTGGTTCTTGGTTGTCTGGTCACTGACTCACTGCATTATTTTAGTACGTACGTATAGGCAGATTAGCGTTGGGTGTGAGACCGTTTGATGCTACTGGTAATATTCCTTGCCCTAGCTCCAAGTAAATCTTATCCTAAGCCCATATTGATAGAGAATACAATGATAACAGGACCAGATGTTCTTATGGAACGTGCATAACTTGTATAAAAACTAGCCCGTTGCACGTGAAATGGGCCTGGAAAACCCCAGAGAAGGGAATCCCAGGGAAACCGGGTGGGCAAGCACAGAATAAGCCGAGCAGGACGACTAGTCAAATCCAAACCCCAAAAGATACTGCTTGATTTACCCGTATGTTATCCCATACTAGTCCTAGCAATTACTCAAATGTTAAGAGGAAGATACTTAATCAGATGGTAAGAGAAAGCTGATGGCTGAACATTCCCAGCACAAAAGGACAAGCCAGAAACACACCGGATCATAAGACGACAACGGAAACAAATCCAAGAGAAAGGGACGGCACTAGTTCGACTAGTCTCTGTCACACTCAGGCTGGGCTCCCAGGGTTGCAGTAAGAAACTAAGAATGATAAAAATCCAGCCTAGCTAGCTAGTAGTAGAATCAGCACTGCTGAGATGGAAAAGCATGCACGGTGAAAGAAAAGAAATTCTAAGCACATCATACACAAGGAAATCACAAACATAGACCTAAATGGATCATAGTAATTGATTTGACCACACCAAAAATGGTAAAACTAGGGTTTGCAATAAATTGACCAAATGCACACAAAACAAAGATCTCAACCAATCAAAAGGAGGGGGAATGGGGGAGGTACCTTGGGTGATGAAAATGCTCCGGATCCACCGGTAAAATGTCAAGAAAATGGAGTGGATCTAGGGGGGTTTGTCCAGAGAGGATGGCGGTAGGACGTTCACACCTACCGCCAGCCTCCCTGGCGGTAGGCAAAAGGGTCAAATCCCGAAATAAATTGAAACAGGGGTTAGATCCTGAATTTCTTAACAAAAAGGGTCAAAACACGAAATTTAGCTGCCAGGAGGTGCTGCGGCAGCCCGAGACGAGAAAGATGACGTCGCCGACCTAAAATCACTGCACCAAATCAAGAAGATGGAGGACTAGCAATGGCCAGGAGGTGCTGCGCCAGCGCTCGCACGGAGGGACCGTTTCCTGCCTTTTCTACGACCTCGCCCAAGCACTGCTGACAAAACAACCTCCAGGTCGGCAAAACCAGTGTCCCAAACCACTTACCAGGGGCTTTTGTCTGGTTTTTGAAAGTAAGCCATTTTAGAGTTCAGGGGGGTGATGTGGCCGAAACCTGAAAGTTTAGGAGGGTATATACATTTAACTCCAAGGAAACACACAGAGAGTCAGAGACCGGCCAAGAAAACGGGGGAACCTTCCAAAAGGTTCCCAAAACGGGTGAGGCCTTTCAAATGGTTTTCTCAACTCTTAAATTTCATGGAGGACCAAAACACAATTTAAAGTTCAAGCGTTGTACTCAAACAGCACAGCCACCATTGCACCAATACACAGTACATTAGCAGTAAGCAGGCTAGGCAACCACTAGCAGCAAATCACCAAGACACAGCAGCAACCAGCAAGCTCACGGTCGGTAGCCCAGCACCCAGCAGCAGCAAGTCACTTCCATACGGACCACACACCAAGTAGACTAGCACCTCGCATCAGCTACCAACGAAGCCACAAGCCAAGAATCTTACGAAGGAAGAGCAGCAATCAACCAAGCCATAGTCAGTACTGCCAAAGAAGAAACACACAACATGAGTAGGGTAACATACATTGAATGATTCCTGCAATTCATTGACACAATCAGAGTGCATCACAGGTGATGGTTGTTAAAGAAACACATTCGTTAAATCCAAAGTAATCAAAAGAAGTCCATCCTATCAAAACAACATAAGCAGAACAAACATTAACCACAGCAACTGGCAAATTCTTACCTTGTTCCTAACGGGCACTCGATGACAAATAAGCTGACTGAACATATCTATTATGTTTCTGGTACAATGGGAGAGAGATGCATATTTTTTTGTGATATGTGGTCCTAAGCTATTAGCAAACAGAACATGACAGAAAAGGCACAAGGCAATAAATCCTAAATCCGCATTGGATATTAATAATTCTTACCGTGCCATCTGAATATTTTGCAGGCTACTGCCCCTAGCAGTGACCAAATATCTGATTCTCCCGTGGAGAGCAGGTCCATACTGAAAGCTTCATATCCCACTCTGCAGCTAAAGAGGCAGCCAAAGAGGTAGGATAGTCAATCACTGTAACAGCTTCAGTTGACAAGTTAACGGCGAGAACCCTCGAATGGCAGCCCATGAGACAACAATCTTGGACGTAAATGGTGTTGGGCTGCCTGCCGGCGTGACGTTCAACTGCTGGCAGCACAATGGCCTGGTTCGGGCCAAGGAAAACTGAATGTGGACCCAACGACTCCGAAGGGATGAGGCGGTAACTGTTCTCATCATTGACCAGCTCAAAGAGGCGGACACGCACTGGTGTATCTCCTTCTTGAACTGTACCAGCATATTTATCAAAGAGAAGGCAGAGGTACAACCTCCCCTCGCAGACAAAGATGTGCCTGTGGTTTTCCTCCCATGGTACCAGAGAGTTGTGTACTGGTGGTATTTGAACCATAATCAATGCCTCCAAGTCTTGAACTGGCCTGCCAACCTCATCAAGCACAATGAATCCCTGCTCTACAACGACGCCCATGAGCACATTGGGTAAGAAGGCAACAGATGATGCCCCAAAGGGCTCATACCCGATGCACGGGAACCACTAATTCCCAGCTTCAATGTCATTCCAATCGATAGCATCATTCAAAAGATGGGGCTGATCAATCTGATGAACCCATGAAATCACAAGGTGATCATGGAGAGCAGCAGCTCTAAAGAAAATACCCCTCGGTATCATTTCCGCTGCATAGGGTGGAAGCGGCATCCTTTCACCACAATGAATGCAGTGTAAGAATATTATTCTCTCATATGGTTCACCATGTACCATCGCAATCAAACCTTGAGCAGAACCCCAACAAGCTGTCCCTACCGGCGGAAGGATGGGATCAAAGGACCTCGCAAGCATTGGTACCATGGCAGCAGCAGCAGCTGGAGCCTCCGGAAGCTGAAGAAGATGAACTTGATCAAGGTGTGTAGGGTTTGCACAGGAGATGACAAGATAAGGCCCCAGTCTACTTTCAAGAAAGTTTCTCCATGCCTTGCAAACCAGCCGCATCCTCTCTAGCTGGTAGGGGGGCCTAACAAGGTCAGCAATAACCAACAGGATATCATTAGGTACATCCAATATGGATGAGGGCACTAATGGGGATGCCAATTGAATCAGCCTGCACATGTAATCATCTGTAGATAAGGCACCAACTTGCGTCCAAAATTGAGCATCTTGACATGCCTCCTTCTGTAGCACCTCCTCAGTCTGAACAAGCAAGTCTTCACTGACCCTATTCAAATCCCTAAGCTGCATTTCGGCTTCCAGGCCAGAAGGACTACCCCTTATCTGTACAGCCTCACCACCTGCTTTCAGATCTACAGATAAGCTGACATTGCCTTCCAGTGATGGAAGAACACCAGATGGATCCATTTCCTTTAGCCTAACTCCAGAGATCTCACTAGACTGCTGGAGCTTCTCTGCATCGCACATGCTGCCTTCAGGCACAAGTGGTGAAAACGGCCTCTGTTCGCTAGCACCTAGAGCTACAGCCAGAGAAGTGGATTTGACAAGACAAGCTGCAGGGAGAGCTCCCAAAGAACCCACATCTGGAATCTGCAACAGATTCATACTATTGTTCTCCTTCATGGCCCTCTCCAAGTTGGTTTTCATGTTACTCTCCAGCTTATACACAGAATGCAAAAGTGGGGCAGCAACTCCCTTAGCTGTTTTCTTGGCATCAGCCAAGGCGTTCATTCCAATCTGTAGGCGCACAATTTCTTCAGAAATTTCCTCTGCCTGATGCAGATCCAGTGAACACCTATAGCATGCATCTGCATGGAATTGAGCAGCCTTCATCTGGATATGAGAAATCCATGTCTTGTCAAAGTGCTGACTAAGAGGAGGTGCACATAGAGCTCGGTAAGCTTCTTCATAGAATATGCCCACCTGAAAACACAATAACCAAATGAAGCAGATGACACATTTGACCTCGAAGTCACACGATTGCTAAGAAATGTAATTAATGAACAAATGCATTTAGCTAACTGTAAAAGCAGCAATCATGTCAGTTTAGCAAAATAAGCAAATCTAGCAGGACTAATCGCTACTGCAAATATGAGGCAGAGGATAACTAAATTTCTTAATCACCATACAAGTTATCAGGTTCATCATAATATCACAATAAACATACTACGTTGACTTGGTGTTCAGCATAGCAACACCCAATATTTTTAAATTTTAACACTTCATTAGACAAATTCCCCAAAATACAGCATGCTATTTCAAATTCACTTATAGCTTATGGTGTCCTGTGCAAGAACTATTCAGAATAATTGAAACATATAACATTTCACATTTCTACAGTAAACAATAACACATCACAAGACCATGTGCTATATAATTTCACAATGTGCAAGTCATATCATGAGTTTCAGAGGAAGGTAGATCGTTCTTTCACAGTTTCAGTCACATAAATAATTTGTGATTCATATCATGAGTTTGAAAGAAAATAGATAATTGTTTCTGCCCTTTCAATCATTGCTGGCAATCACGTTGAAAGAACAATTCCTAAACTACAACATCAACACTTGCAAATTACCTAAACTACAGAGTGCTTTTCAGATTCACTTATGGCTGGTAATCACGCTGTCATCATGCAGAAGAGTGCAAAACAACCTAAACTCCCTATCATGCTATTTCTAATTAGACACATGAATAAAGTGAGACAATTAATGAGACACAAGTAGCTACGTACCTGGCGGGCCACCTTGGAGCATAGCTCGGGCGGTTTCCCCCCAGCTATGAACTTCTCCAGCAAGCACTCTTGCGCCTGCCCCAGCATGAGCTTCTCCAACATGCCCGTGCACTCGGGCGTCACATCGACGGTGATGGCCCCGGCGGCGACGGCCTTAGCAGCGAGCCCACTCTCCGCGAACGCTCCCGCGGCGCTCTCGAACGCGCCGCACGCGCTCTTGATCCCGATGTCGGTGTTGAGATCTGCAGCGAGCGCGATCTGCGAGTAGACGGCGCCGAGGTTGAAGAGCACGGCGGCCCTCTCGAGATGAACAGAGTGCAGGCACACCTTCTGGTTCATGTTGAAGGCGTCGTGCCAGGTGAAGGAGAAGGTCCGGACGTGCTCGCGGTCGGGGGAGATGAGGAAGCGAGATGCCACGACGGCGAGCGCGCGGGCGTACGCCAGGAGCGCGTC
>NW_024115927.1:0-9739 GCF_003073215.2 Triticum urartu | reverse complement strand
AGCCAAACACGGCGATGGCCACGATGGCAAGCGCAGCCACAAAGCCCAAAGCTAGACCCACAACATTGCTGGGCGCGTAGTGCGCCGAGCCAGCAGCGAGACCCAGCGCCCGCACCATCGTAGCTGCTCGATCGAGCTTCTTGATTGATTGATCATCTGTCAGCTTCTTGTATTTATAGGCTTGTGGGCTGTGTGTGGTGCAAGCAGAGAAATGTCAGCCGACGACTCGTTCAGTTGCTCTGTTCTTCAGTCCTACGTAACCGGGGAAGTCTTCGAGCGTCGCTGTACGTGCCACGTTGATTGGAGTAGTTTAGTGGCTATTTTATTAGGGGAGGTTGAATATGCAGCTGCTGGAAAAGTCTTGGACGCGTGAAGGAGTTGTCAGTTCAGACTTCAGACTTCAGAGCTTGCACGTCACCTTGGATTCGAACTGACCAATTAGTAGCCAGTAGTTTTTTTTTTTGAAACGGAGGCACCTCATATATTAAATAAGGAGGAGAGAGAGTTTGTTACAACACACACCCAAGTTACGGCATGACAATTATTCTCGTAATAAAAAAGACCCTAGTTTCTTTAAATGTCAGCCGACGACTCGTTCAGTTGCTCTGTTCTTCAGTCCTACGTAACCGGGGAAGTCTTCGAGCGTCGCTGTACGTGCCACGTTGATTGGAGTAGTTTAGTGGCTATTTTATTAGGGGAGGTTGAATATGCAGCTGCTGGAAAAGTCTTGGACGCGTGAAGGAGTTGTCAGTTCAGACTTCAGACTTCAGAGCTTGCACGTCACCTTGGATTCGAACTGACCAATTAGTAGCCAGTAGTTTTTTTTTTTGAAACGGAGGCACCTCATATATTAAATAAGGAGGAGAGAGAGTTTGTTACAACACACACCCAAGTTACGGCATGACAATTATTCTCGTAATAAAAAAGACCCTAGTTTCTTTGCCCCAGCTTTGATCCAAAGGTTTGCCTCGTCTTCAATGATGCTGAGCAAGATTTGCGGAGGTACGCTCTTTTGCCTGACACTCTTACGTTGCGCTCATTTCAGATGACCCATGACACTAGCATGGTAATCGATGCCTTTGCTTTTCGTAACAATGTCCTGGCCGTCCAATATCTTTACTTCTGATGTGAATTGGTGGCGGCGCCTATTCTGCAGCTAGTCAAGTACCTGCATCAAACTTGCAAGTGGTGATGGTGGTTAAATCTACATATATAATGTAAAAAACAAAGCAACTTAGTCAGGAACCAAACTGGCAAGCTTTTCCCCCTATAGTATTTCCAAGTTTAGAACAAAAGGAAATATAGCATAGCACCCAGAAAGTACAGTAGGATGCATCTTCAACATTGACAGAATACGAAAAATGGCAAAATACATAAATTTGAACATACCAGGCGATTATACAGCTTATGCGCAGTCTCTTGACTAGGTGCAGTCTGAAAACAACTATTTAATCTGTACTCCCTCCGTAAAGAATAGTGATCTAGACGCTCTTATATTTCTTAACAGAGGGGGTACCTCGCATCTTGCCTAAGCAAGCTAATAATAGTAACCTTCATCCTCTGTTATGCTCCTTATTTCCCTTGACTGTTCGTGGCTTCGTGCTGAAGCTGAATGGTGCTTTGGTTTGCAGTGGAGATGTTCAGCTAGGTTCAAGTGTAGTTAGGTTCATGCAGAGGATGTGTACCCTAGGCTCTTGCAGAGGTGATTCTTTTCATTGACAGTAACAACTATTTAGTCTGCACTGTTTTTATTGAGGATGAGTTGCTGCAGCCTTTTGTCTCGGAAATTTAGTATGAGCGTGTAAGCACAGTGCAATGCAGTACCTTGAGAAGCTTGTGCTTCATGCTTCGTTCCAGATGCCTATGCCTCCCATGGTAAACATGACCTAACACAGTACATAAATTCATCAGAACATATGCAAGCAATAGAAAGGGAAAAAAAATGCCGCGGTCAGAAGAGAAACAGTTGTTTTTTGCTGGTTGCAATCTTTACCAGATTTGCAAATTTTAGGATGCTTATTAAAACCCAAGGTGTTGTCTTCACAGTAGGAGGATGCTTCTTCGCTGCTTTGTCAGCGTGGACTGAATGTCACTGTCAGCCAGAGCACTTCTGTGCTCTTCCTAGCAGGGTTATGAATGTCACTGTCATCTTTATACAACACCTTCTCGTCTACTCTGGTTGTTTTCTTCTACGGGTTCTATGTAATAACCTCATGATTAGCAAAGTTACTTTGGAGCAAAAACAATCTCTAGAACGAAATAACAGTGGCAATGCATTCCGTTCCTTGTTTATGTAACATGCTGAATCTGAAACAAGAGCTGTATCATCACTACAATCTCCAAGAAACTTAAAAGGAAACCATATCCTCAAAAGAAGAAGGCCATAACAGAAAGTTCAACACACATCGAGTGAATTTATATGGGGACATAATCAACATATTACATACTGTGATATCAGCTTTGGCCGTCTTCAACCTGGATTCATTATATCATGTGTACCCTTTTTTCCTTCACAGCCATGCCAGCATTGAAGCCTGCCGCACATTTCATCGAGCAAGTGTGGGGCCAGGCTGCCGGTGCCATGTCAGAAGGTCACATCCTGGAGTGAGCATGAGGCACGCCCAGGCTATGTGTGCTCTCGATGAAGAACCAGTAGTGGCATACATATAAATCGACAGCTTCCTTCGATGTAAGGATTTAAGGATATATATTGAACTGTCCAATCAACAAAACAAACACATATTGGTAGTTCTGCCATACTTTGCTACAATGCTTGCCTTTATTTCTTCCACTCGACATTACTACAACTTTAAAATTTGCTGAAATTAACAAAGATTATTAGCATCGACTGTGAGTTATAATTACACTGAATATGCAGCACCAGGTTGCGCCGTTATAGCTGCAAGCAGTCTTGGCATCGGGGGCACATCAATTTCCTGCAGACCCTCGAGAACCCGGACCACTTCACCCATCGTCGGCCGATCAAACTCATTATCTTGAATGCACCAACATGCAACTTTGCAAACCCTTTCAGCCTCTTCCAAATTGAAGTCACCATGCAACCGTGGATCCACCAAACTCTTCACATCTCCCCCATGAAGCTTGTTGATGGCTTGCACAGGGAAATATTCAGCGTGGTAACTGGTGCTGCTGCTACTGTTGTGTGTTTCAGGTGAATTCCTGCTTCCGGATATGATCTCCATCAGTACCATGCCGAAGCCGTAAACATCAATTTTTGGTGTAATAGCAACTCCGGTAAGCCACTCTGGAGCAAGATAACCTTTGGTTCCTCTGAATGTGGTCAGAATTCGGCTAAAATCCCTTCCAACAAACGCTGCCAATCCAAAGTCTGCAACTTTGGGAGCAAAGGATGCGTCCACAAGTATGTTTTCTGGCTTAACATCACAGTGTATGATGCATTCGCGGCAACTCTGATGCAAGTAGGACAACCCTCTGGCAACTCCTAGGGTTATCTGATATCTGGTGTTCCAGTTTAGGACAGCAGCATCAGCATTATTGCTCTTCTTAAATAGATGACTATCAAGAGACCCATTGAACATGTGCTCGTACACAAGTAATCTGTGATGACCTTCGCAGCAGAAACCAATCAATTTGACTAGGTTGATATGTTGGATCAGTCCAATTGAGCTCACCTCAGCTCTGAATTGCTTCTCCCCTTGATTGGCACCATCAAGCTTTTTCACCGCTACCGTAGTCTTTGAGTCACTTAATACTCCCTTGTATACAGAACCAAAACCACCTCCTCCCAGCTTTTCTGAGAAGTTTTTAGTGGCACGAACTAAGTCGGTGTATCTGAAGGCTATGATCCCAGCAGAACTACCTTCATTGCTGTACAAAGGCAAACCACACCACTTGAATCTGTTCCTCCAAATCAGTAACAACACCATGAGCATTAGTAACCCAAAACCAATAATGCTTGCAGCGGTAACAGCTCCAACGTTTGGTTTTCTTTTGTTCTTCATCAAACTTGGCGGCAAATCTTTGGCGGCAAGGCGGAGGTATAGAACATCTTCAGAAGTATTATCAATGCCATCGTTCCGATTTACACTAAGCAATTCCCCATGCCAGACAGAGCATCTGCTGTTGCTATAGGCATAAGCAGTGCAGGAGCAGGAACTGAGACAAGCTTCTTCACATTTGCTCTGTGTGGTAACAACGTCTATGCTTTGTGGGTTGTAGGGTAACGTAACATGAGCAATGGGGTTGAATATATCTGTTGAACTTGTCATGTTTTTGTTGTTACTGCTAGTGTTGCAGTGTAACGGTGTATTTCTGATGCACCCTCCTGTTCGATCATTAAACATCCAATCCCGCGGTGACTTCTGAGAGAAGCTCCCCATACAGTCACAGAATGGTTGTGCAGTGCCGTTGCATACTGTGAAAGCTCCACAGGTAGCGGCCGGAGTGCAGGCATCGGCGGGCTGGGCATATATGGTTTGCCAAGACTGGCTGGCTTGCGACCAAACATTCAGCTTTATCTGACCAGAGATGTCAAGTGAGACAAATGTGGAAGATGATTCATTTGGTGAGGTGTACATGTAGTACTCCTCTTGGTCGTTGTCAACATATGCTGGGTTAATCAAACCTTTGGTCCGTGGATCCATATCCAGAATGGACTTGAGTATTGGTATAAGCTTCAATGATGATGTTTTGGAGGATGCCCAATGCCAATACACTACAGAGGGGTTTAGGCGTTTGAGGACAACCGCCCCGCTGATGTCTAGTTCAACGCTGTACGAGCCGAGACCCGGATCAATGAGGCTCTTCTTTGAGACGCCCTTACGATTCAAACCAGTGATCTTGTTTCGGCCAACCTTGGCACCAGGAAGCACAATATCTGTTGGGTGATCGAAGCTCTGCCACAACGGTAGGTCCGATGATGATGGGCTCTCTGTGACTGTAAGGGCAAGGTTTCCACTGTTCAAGAGAACAGCAGCACTAGCAGTGGTGTTTATGCTCCTGGCCTGTGTCCTATTATTGACAATGCGAGTGGACCAAACTACGGAATCATTGTTTACAATGACAAGATTGCCATCGCTTGATATCTGGAGCTGTGTTTGGTTAAGGCTGGTGCCGGTGATGGGCTGATCCCTATTGGCAACCCACACAACAGTAAAAACTGGTAACTTGTTGAACCATATGCCAAGGTACCAGCTGGAGCCGGAGGTGTTCTGGGACTTACTGATGGTGCCTGCTGCTGGCTGGAAGAAGCCGAGTGCGAACTTGCCGTTCCCCGAGACGAGCTTGCTGCCGCCGACGGCGAGTGACTGGCCCGCCGTGAGGGTATCGCTTGCAGCTGCAGAGGAGGAGCACCAATGAGGAACGTGCAAGAGGAGAAGCCCGAGTGATAATATCCAGAGGAGAGACATGGAGAAGAGTGTGGATGTGCTCTGCTCTGCTATTCGGAGGAAGAAGCCGATGCATATATAGAATGGAAGAGGACCAGTAGTGTGATGTGAACAAGCAGATTGGCATGTTCAGCTGACTGACGGGGGTAGTCAAGATTGCTGACTAGGAAAGCACTAGCTATGCATCCACTTGGGCTGCCACTTGAGCTGGGTGCACACTTGCTTGGTGGTACCTGTACGCATAATATAAGGCAGCATTGCCAAAAACCATGTGGAATTCCAGTGAAGCTTCGACGAAGTGGCTGCATGGAGCCGCCCATGGACGACCATGGTCATGGTCAAGTCAATTATGAGGCTTCCACCAAGCTTCAGTGCGCAGGTACCATTCCATTCGAAGATGACCCTCATACCATGCTGCTTGTCGAATGCCAGCCAAAAAGCAATGGCCTGAATGATCATGTTATTAGCCTAAACAAGAAAGAACACCTCACTTAGTTGAGAGCTAAATTCGAATATAATCTATTTTTTTAAAATATTCTTTTTACTAACCAAGAACAGACAAATGTGTGTGTCAATGAACCTATTACAGATGAGAATTCAACGGATATCTTTTTTTTTCGAGAATACGCCAATAGCGTACCTTAACTTTATAGAAGGAAGAAAGTATAATTACAAGAACCTAGTGTGGGTGCGAACACCAACCGAGGTACACCAACACCTTACACCACTGGAGCAAATCGAAGACTCACTCTCTCACAAAAGGGTCTAAACCTCCTACTCCGAAATCTGCATCCCTCGAAGTCTTCACCTCGTCGAGGGCCATGTCTATTAGTTGCGCGGCCGATCTTTGTTGCGATTGTTTGTTGAAGACTCTCGCATTCCGCTGCTTCCAAATCAGCCAAGAAGTACTGGTAACGAAGGAATCAAATCCTCTTCTCACCTTACCAGAGAAGTGTCTCCTTTGCCCGAGCCACCAGTCTTGCAATGTGCCCACGTCCGGGGGGAGGCTAATGTTGATATGCAGCCTTCCCGCACATCCCTGCCACACTTCCCGCGCATATACGCATTGCCCAAAGATGTGGTCAACATTATCTTCTTCCTGCAAGCAAAGGTAGCACGGAGATGGCTCATCCTGCAGTCCATGACGCGCCCTTCTGTCAGAAGTCCATAGCCGGTGCTTGGTGGCCAACCATGCAAAGATCTTGCACTTCAGCGGTGCCCAACTCCTCCAAATGCAGCAGTCAGTGGGTGAGCGCTCAAGCCCCATGCATAATCTCTCATAGACGGATCTAGCCGTGTATTTTCCAGAGGGGTCCGCCGGCCAATGGAACTCGTCGCGCGCGTGCTCATCTCTAGGCACAGATGTGATCGCGAGGCATAGGTTGGCCACCTGCATGTGGGCCATGAACGATAGACCACCTTCCACGTCTTGTGCCCAAGCATTGTCAATTAGGGCCTGCTCCACCGTCCTCGTGTTCCTGGCGCGGTTGCACACCATGGGAGCGATCAAGGGCGCGATCTCGTCAACTTTGAATCCGTGCACCCATCGGTCCTTCCAAAATAGGGTACTCGCCCCATTACCCACGGTGATCTTGACCAGGCAGTCGAAGATCGATTGAACCTCTTTATCCTTAGGCATCCTAATCCCTTGCCACGGCCTCTTCGGATCAGTTCGCCACAGCCATTCCCATCTGACTCTGAGCGCGAGGGCCTGCAGATGGAGGTTTTTGATGCCCAACCCTCCATAGCAGGTCGGCCTGCAAATCGTGTCCCACGCAACCAAACATTGCCCGCCATTGATCTTCTCCTTCCCCGCCCAAAAAAAGGCCCGGATGCATTTGTCGATCTCCTCCAACACCCATCCGGGGGCGTTGAGAAGCAAAAGCTGATGGATCGGCCTTGCCGAGATCACGGACTTAGAGAGAATCAACCTGCCCGATCTCTGAATAAGTCCTCGCTGCCATGCCGGGACTATCTTCCTGACCTGGTCTAACATAGGCTGCCAATCCACTCTCTTCATCTTCCTAATTGCCAGAGAGATCCCCAAATAGCGGCAAGGGAAACTGCCCATAGCACAATGCATCAGGTCAGCAACTCTCCGCTTATCTTGCTCATCCCCGCAGATGATAATGGCCTCAGACTTGCCGAAGTTGATGCGCAATCCCGAGGCTTTGCCAAAGGCCGCAAGCATCTCACGTACCGCGAGCAGGTCCTGCGTGGACGGCCTTATGAAGAGCGCGACGTCGTCGGCGTAGATGGAAAGCCTCTGAACCGGCGAGATGCCTCTGAATGAGCTGATCACCCCGTTCTCCGTGGCCTTGCGAAGTAGGCATGTGAGGGCGTCCATTGCTATGACGAAGAGCAGAGGAGAGGAAGGATCCCCTTGCCTTAGCCCCTTGGCATGGTAGACTGTGCGACCTGGCACACCGTTGACAATGATTCTCGTCGATGCCGTGGATAGCAAGGCCGTCACCCGGGACATCCAGGCTAGGCCAAATCCTTTGGCTCTTAGGATCTCGAAAAGGAAGGCCCAAGAGAGCGAGTCGAAGGCCCGTGATATATCCAGCTTCAGAAAGAGCACGCTTTGCTTCTGAGCATGTATCTTCCTAGCCACCAGCCTCACGAGGAGGAAATTGTCGTGTATACTTCTACCATTGATGAACGCGGATTGATTTGCAGCCACCATTTCATGCATTCTTCCACGGGCCCGGTTGGCCAAGACCTTAGAGAATAATTTGGAGAAGCTATGCAGGATACTGATCGGTCTGTAGTCGCCCACCTCCGCCGCATCAGCCCTCTTGGGGATAAGCATGTGTGCCTTGTTTAGCTTAGCGAAGCCTCTCAAGTCGCCGACGTAGAGCTTCAGCAAGGCTGCCATTATGTCCCCTTTGATTATGGGCCATGCTTTATGGTAGAAGGTACCAATAAAGCCGTCCGGCCCCGGCGCACGATCAGGGGGGATCTCTTTGATGACATTCCACACCTCCTCTTCCGTGAAGATTAGGTCAAGATCAGCAAGGTCGACCTGCTCCACCTCGAGAGCATTCGTATCAAGGGTGAACTCTCTTTGCGTAGCCATGCCAAGCAACCCATCGAAGGCCTCCGCAAAAACCTCTTCCTTCCTTTGTTGGTCCGTGGCAATTTCATCCCGATACCTAATGCTTGGGATGAAGTTCTTCGTTCTCCTACCATTGGCGATAGCTTGAAACAACTTGGTGTTGGTGTCTCCCTCTCTCAGCCACCTGATCCTTGATCTCTGCCTATCTATCATCCTCTCCAATGAAGCGAGTCCAAGCAGGGAGAGCTTAAGCGTTCTGTGGAGCCAGAGCTCTAAGGAAGATAGCGATCTCCCTTCCTGTACTTGATCAAATCTGAAGATCACCCAATTTGCCACGGCAATGAGCACCTTGATCTTACCAATCTTCTTTTGGCCCCAAGACTGTAGGTAGTTGCTAGCGTTCCTATATAGCTGATTCAGCCTCTTAAATGGATCCACGATATCCTCATCACAGACCCAAGCCTCCCGAACCGCTTGTTCAAAGCCATCCAGCTTCGTCCAAAACACTTCAAAGCGGAATCTTCTTTTGGGGGCAGACAGCGCACTTGTGGACAGATGCAATGGCGCGTGATCTGATATGTTTGAAGATAGAGCTTGGAGGAGGTGGTCCGGATGCGCCAGCTCCCATTCAATGGACACCAGTACCCTATCAATCTTCGTGAAAGTCGGCGCGTCTCTCTCATTCGTCCATGTGAACCTATGCCCATGCATATAAATCTCCTTGAGCTCGTGGTCATCCACGAAGCTTCTGAATCTAGCCATCATGCTCCTATTCAGATTAGTATTGCTTTTCTCACAAGCGCAGAGGATCATGTTGAAATCCCCTAACAGCATCCAAGGCCCCGGGCAGAGCGTTCTTCTGTTATAAAGCTCGAGCAGGAACTGGTTTTTGAGCTCGTCACCTTGTGGTCCATAGACCACCGATATCCACCATGTTGCCCCGTCCTTAAGGTGGATCATGCCGGTCAGGAAATTAGTATCGAAGGAGAGGCGATCCATCACTAGGACCGTGCTGTCCCATGCAATCAAAATGCCACCGCGCGTGTCGACCGCAGGTAAGTACGCGAAGCTGTCAAAGGACGGACCCAAACATTCCATAACTAAAAAGATGTCTACAACATCGAGTTTCGTCTCCTGGAGACATACCAACACTAGTAGAAAAAGGGTCAAACGTGAAGCACATTAGTGCCGGTTTGAATTAGAGCCGGCACTAATGTGTACATTAGTGCCGGTTCGTGGCGGCGATCAATAGTACCGGTTCGTGGCGAACCTTTAGTACCGGTTCATGCCACGAACCGGTACTAAAGAGGCT
>NW_024115926.1:0-14365 GCF_003073215.2 Triticum urartu | reverse complement strand
CGCGCCGGCGGTGGGATTTTCCCGCCGGCAAGCCCTTGCTGCTGCTCCGGTGGCCCGGGCGGCGGCCGTCGCTTCCTTCTATACTTCTCAACTCCCACACCGACGTCGTGCCGTCGGAGCCCAAGAAGTGGGAGCACGCGCCTCTCTCTGCCACTCTTGACGAGGCATCCGGTCGCATCTACGCGCGCGGCTCCCAGGCAAGATTGCTTTCAGCCGCGATTTTTTTTACTTGTTTCGTTTGGGCTGCAAATATGGATATACTATCAGTTTTGCTAAAGCATATACTATCATATAATGTGTAGACTACAAATAACACGAAAGATAACTGCTTTATGCCGTGTGCAGTCTCTGTTAGTATATCACAGGCAAGCTTCTTGGTTGATTTCAGTGTTCTTTCATCAACGAGCATGCTTGAGTAATCTATCCATCAAGTGAATTTTTAGCACTGAATCCAATCACAGTGTTCTCTTTTGTCACTATTGATGATGTTGTAAACTTGTGAATTGTGACTAGATTCACTGTACTTGTAGAGATCTATACTCCATGTGCACTTAGTTCGATGCAACCTATATTGCCTGAAATATATGAATTCCAATACTAAGATTGCTATTTTCCCTTTATAGTCCAGTATTTAGCTGCATTTAGATGATATGTATGGCTCGATATACATGATCTGTCCGAGTAACCTTCGCAAACACTGCGAGACTGCTAAAAGCTACAATGTGGTGTGATAAGCTGTCACTTCTACATGTTTATCTTATCTAAGAGATCTTCACTGTGGTTCATGAATGTAGGACATGAAGTGTGTGGGGATGCAGTATCTTGAAGCCATTCGGCGTCTCCGTGATGCGGGCTTTGTCCCAGATCGGAACATATATATTATATTTGTTCCCGATGAGGAGATTGGTGGACATGAGGGTGTTGAGCTATTTGTTGCATCGAACGAATTCAAGGAGCTGAATGTGGGATTGGTTCTTGACGAGGGACTTGCATCCCCTAGGGAGGAGTACCGGGTGTTCTATGCAGAACGTAGTCCTTGGTGGCTTACTATTAAAGCAAAGGGAGCGCCAGGGCATGGTGCAAAATTGTATGATGGTAGTGCAATGGAGAATTTAATGAAAAGTGTGGAGGCTCTTCGGAGGTTCAGGACAGCTCAGTTTGATTTGGTTAAGTCCGGAGAGAAAGCTGAAGGGGACGTTGTATCGGTGAATTTTGCGTACTTGAAGGCTGGGACACCTACACCCACGGTTAGTTTATCCAAGTTCCTGTTTACAATGTGCTATAAGTGTAATTTACGAATTGCTATTGGATCCTTCACAACATCAATTAAAAATATAAGCAGTTTGAGTACTTGCTCGCTTGCTCATTTGCTAATGTGATGTCCTTTTTCTTGATTAACCTATGTATTTTAAAATTTATTTTGAGATGACACAGTGCATAGGTTTCATATTTGATGTTTGTTCAAATTGAACAATCAGTTCCTTTGACTAGGAATTATTTATTCTATACTGAATATCTGTTTAGTATTGATTTTGTTTAGTCTTTCATGCCTAAGAATCTCTGACATGTCTGGTAGCGTGATGAGATAGGTAATCCACCTGCTAAAAAAAGAGGACCATATGATTTCAGCATTACTAAGGCTTGTTTTCTTCTTAGTTGGTGCTGGCCAGTAACGTTATGTCTCATGTTTTTTAGAATTACCATAGTTAATCACGCTTACATAGGACCTGATACTTCTGTGTTCTGTCCATTCTCCGAGTCAGAGAATTGTAAGTCAGTTCTTGAAGTTCATTTACTTCGAAATGTACCACGGAGTTCACAATCATGATCATGTAGACTCTGATGCTTTTATGTACTGTAACATCTTGAATTCATTGCAATTAGTATTTGCTACCTTAGTCATGTAGTTTTTGTTAAAAGGATAACACTTTGCCATCAAGTTCACCCTGATTGACTCATGTTTTCAGTTAATAAGTCTATTTTCACTCTTATTTCAGGGTTTTGTGATGAATCTACAACCATCTGAAGCAGAGGTAGGAATTGACATTCGAATCCCTCCTAGTGTTCATACTGAAGCACTAGAGAAGCGTCTTGCTGAAGAATGGGCACCTTCTTCACGCAACTTGACTTTCGAGGTATGATGTTCTTGACAGGGCAATTACTTATGCCTTGTCAACATATATAATTATCCATGCTGTGGAGAGCTTACATTATATTTGATTTTTCTTGAATCGTGTTCTTTGTCATGGGGGATACCCATTTGAAATGAAGGTTAATTTATCATTCCTCTTCTGCACTGTAAATCTTTTGATTTGTCTTTTAAATTATGAAAAAGGAAAGAAATATCTAACACAAAATATAGGTAGAAAGTTTTCTAGAATAATTGAAGAAGGTTAATTATCTTGTAATTATTCATTCAGTTGAAGGGTTGAAGTAATTATTGAGGTTTGCTGTGTTAGTTTGTATTAGCTACTTTTTATTGGGTACTGGGGGTTGAGGGTGTTTTTTCTGACTGTCTAGTGTGTTAAATGACTGTAAGATAGGAGTATTTCATTTGGTGTACTAAAGCCTGCGCTTCTATTGGTGAAAACTGATTCATGTTCAGTTTGTGCCTGCTACAAATACTTTAAAGGCAATGCATGGCTGAAAATTTGTGAAAGGCAGATAAAAAAAAGCTTGTAAACGAATAATGCTAGTGTAACACTTTGATGAGCAAAACAAAGGAGCAGTTGAGCTGAGAGTTTCCTTTTATTTTAATTTCGGCAATCTTGTAAGGATAATATTACATGGTGCATAAGTTTTGTAATCAAGTTTCTTCTTGATGTCTGTTTGACAGTTCAAACAAAAGGGCTCTGTCCTTGACAAGTTAGGGAAGCCAGCCATGACAATTGCTGACAGCTCGAACCCATGGTGGCCTGTGTTTGAAGAATCTGTGAAGCGAGCTGGTGGCAAACTTGGCAAGCCGGAGATATTTCCGGCTTCTACTGATGCTCGTTATTTCCGGGAAATTGGGATACCAGCTTTTGGCTTTTCCCCTATGGCGAACACACCAGTACTGCTCCATGATCATAACGAGGTTTGTGCCACCAAGCTCCATTTAATACATCAAGCCATCAACTTATCCGATTGCCTTTCTCATATAGAATAGCATAGCTTTAGAACTAGACACATCAACGTGCACCTACAGTACCTGACAGCTAAAATAGCAACATATTGGTCATGTTCTTATCGTTTATACACAAGAAAGTACCAATGTTCTTTACAAATACTTAAGATGTGTGCATGTCTTGCAGTTCCTGAGCAAAGATGAGTACCTCAAAGGAATTGGGATATACGAGTCCATTATAAAGGCGCTGGCCACACACAAAGATGACGGCATCGACGAGGAGTCTAGGGCAGAACTGTGAGGAAAGATGATCTTATCTTGCCACGCCGGATATCTTGCCTCTCGACGTGCAGTCGTAACGCAGAAGAAGGTTTTGGCAAATACATGTTCTGTTTCTGCTCCGGCGGCCAAAGCAAAACCACAGATACGGTCCTTGTACATCTCTAATAATTTGACCTGAAATAATTCATGATACTGCATCTGTAGTTCCTCCGCATATTGTACGAGTAATGACATCTCTGTATAATTAAATAAGTGATGGCATTTCATCCGTTGTTCATCAGTTCTTTCTCTTGGTGAGGCACTTCCTCGCTACTTTGATGCGTCAGTGAGACACCGTCCTGAAGCTTTGACGGATCTTGAGACTTGGATCCACGCAGCTCCTCTCTTTTCCCCTCCTCAAGTTCTCTTTCTTTCTACGCCTGCCTTGGAAGGCACGACATGCCAGGCATGTGTTGTGCACAACAGAGATAAACTCGCTCGTCTCAGCCTGCAGTTTGCGCTGGATCAGGTGGAATTTCTGGCCTGAGTAGCAAACATGTTACCGACGCCTCCCATGCCCATTGCTACACTGCTCTTGCCCTCGACCCTCAGCTCAGTGTTATATATAGTCATCTATGCATTGCATCAATGCGGCGCAACATAAGATGGTCAGGTGATTATTGCACGGTGGGATTTTTTTTTTTTGAGAACTGCACGTAAGGCTTGTTACGAGCCACCTACGTTGACATCATCTACATTCACGCCTGCATTCAACTACTTGGGTAGAGTGTAACTGTGCCGCGAACTCTTTGTCCTTTGTGGTAGTGGCAATTATACAATTACCAATTGAATTTCAAATAGCACAAATTGTATATAAAAGTAGGAGTATACTACATGGATGGAACACCGTCAGAACATCACGTGTACAACTCCATGGTAAAAGAATCGGCGAGTACCTGAGCACAGATGGGCACCTCAAAGGGATTGGGATGTATAATTCGATTATAAAGGTACTGGCCAAGCACAAAGATGACTGCATTGACGAGGAGTTAGTGTCTAGAGCAGAGCTGTGAGGAAAGACGATCTTGTCTTGCCACGGTGAAATTCTTGCCTCTTGTCATGCAATCGTGGCGCAGAAGTGGGTTCCGACGAATCGATGCTTTGTTTCTCCTTCCCCGGCCAAAGCAAAAAACAGAAAAAAAAATATGGTCCTTGTACATCTCTGATAATTTGACCTGGAATAATGGATGATACTGCATCTGAAGTTCATCGGCATATTATTATTATGATTAGTACTTATTAAATACTTGGTGCGTCAGTGAGGAGACCATGTCTCCTCTCCTTTTATGTACACAAACCTCATAATGTTTTTGTTGTCTAGATGTTGTCAAATGTATTGAAGCTTAGACGGATCGAGACTTGGATATACCTAGGCAGCCACGCAACTCCTCTCTTCTATCCACCTCTAGTTATCTTTCTCGACAAAGCAGAAAATGAATCCAAACAAGTAAATTGCGGTACAACACACACATAAGTCGTTCGCTTTAATCAACACTCACTCCTAGGCTCCTACAACTTAGACATGAACCTCGTTGATCCACCACCCTAGTAGCATCAAGCCGCCACCCTTTCCGTCGGTTGTCGCGGCTGAACGGACGCCAGCAAGTCCGAGGAAGTGGCGGTCAGATGTCGAGGCATTCCATGCTAGCCAAGTGGCACAACCTGACAAGACGCATCTGGAATGAATGACCCAATGGCGTAGGGAAGAGGGGTTGATTTAGTGAAGGAAGACGTGACACACAACGCGGCCGAACAGGTAGATCGGAAGGCGCAACACGACTGGTGTGCGTCATGCACAACAGAGATCCACTCGCTCGTCTGAGATGCTTCGTCAGGTCAGGATTTTGAGGTGCGTCAGGTGGAATTGCTTGCCCGCGTAGCAAACTTGTTACCGATACCTCCCACACCCATTGCTACATTGCTCTTGCCCTCAGCTTGCAGCTCAGCTCACTTTCTCTGCCTTGCCCTTCTTCTCTTGGCCTATGGATCCATCACTGCCTAGCAGTCTTATATATAGCCATCTATGTTGCATGAGTTAATGTGGCGCAACATAAGACGGTGAGGTGATTCTTGCCCGGTTGGAGCTGAATGTAGGCATGTGACGAGCCACCCACCTTACCATCATTCATGTTAACACCCACATTCAACTACTTGGGTAGAGTGTAACTGTGCCGCCAGCTCTTTCTCCTTTGTGGTAGTGACAATTATAACAATTACTAATTGAATTTCAATAACAAAAATTGTATACAAAAGTAGAAGTATACTAGATGAATGGAACACCATCATACATCACGTGTACAACTCCATAGTAAGCAGCACGTTAATTCATGTGATATGGATATCCTCACAAGCCCACATGTATTATTTAATGCACGATATTTCACATATACACATTGCACTATTTTGCTCCTTGTTATGTATGAATTAAGAATATGAAACCATCAGATCAGAAATAATACATTAATAAAAGAAAAGTAATATATTACAACGACCGGATGACCAACCGCTATTCAAGATGGTGTGTATGCGATTGGAGCAGGTGGCTACGGAGGGTTTTTTCTCAACATGGGTGGCAACATAACCTTCGGATCGATCCATCATCTCCATCGACATAGGCATAGTGCCGGTCTATATGGCTCTAGTGTTGCCGATTTGTCAGGTTTTTTCATGAATTTTTGTCGAACTTTCATATTGGGCCGTGTGCATCCTAATCATGCAGAGACCGTATGTTACTCATAATGCTTTGTATCCGTTTGATGCTACATTTTAAGATAATAAAATCACCCTTTATCGAAAAAATAAAGATATTCGCCAAACACAAAGATGACTGCATTGATAAGGAGTTAGTGTCTAGAGCAAAGCTGTGAGGAAAGACAGTCTTATCTTGCCATGGTGAAATTCTTGCCTCTTGACATGCAATCGTGGCGCATAAGTGGGTTCCGACGAATCAATGCTTTGTTTCTGCTTCCGCAGGCAAAGCAAAAAAAGAAAATATGGCCCCTATACATCTCCAATAATTCGACCTGAAACAATAGATGATACTGTAGTTCATCGGCATATTTACCGGCAAAAAGTTAATCGGCATATATTATATGTTATACTTATAGATTAAATACTTGGTGCATCAGTGAGGACTGAGGAGACCCTGTCTCCTCTTCTCTTATGTACACAAACCTCTCGAATGTTTTTGTTGTCTCGATGTTGTCAAATGTCTTGAGCATGGACGGATCAAGGCTTGGATCCTCCTCTAGTTATTCTTCTTGACAAAACAGAAAGTGAACCCAAACAAGTAAATTGCGGTAGAGCGCACATAAGTTGTTCGATTTCCCATCAACGCTCACTCCTACTCGGCTACTCTCCTACAACTTTTACACATGAACCATGCTTGACTCTTTCTCACCATCAAGCCGCCACCCTGACCGTCGCTTGTCGTAGCTGAACGAACGCCAGAAGGTCCGAAGAAGTGGCGGTGAGACATCGACGCATTCCATGCTAGCCATGAGGTACTGGCAGACAAGACGCATCTGGAATGAATGAACCAGTGGCGTAGGGAAGAGGGGTTGATTTTGTGGAGGAAGACGTGACAAACAGCGAGGCCAAGCAGGTAGATCGGAATGCGCGACACCACTGGCATGCGTTGTGCACAACAGAGATCCACTCTCTCGTCTGAGATACTTCCTTAGGTCAGGATTTTGAGGTGCATTGGGTGGAATTGCTCGCCCGTGTAGCAGATGTATTACCTGAAAGTGCGTTATATCGACTAGAAGGGGGGTGAATAGACGATTTTTATGAATTCTTCACTGAGGAATTTCAGGGTGAGGAAATTGCTGAGTGAAGAACTACTTGCAGCGGAATAAGTACTCAGAAGTAAACATAACAGAGCATGAGCATGGTCTTCATGAAGAAATGAAAACAAGCACAGAGTACAGAAAGCGTAAACACAGAATAACAGAACGAAGACAAACAGACTGAAGAAATTGAACTAAGGAAATTGAGAAAAGTCTTCAGTCAAAGTCTTCAAACAGATATGAACAAGCACACAACACAGAAACGAGGAAATGGAAGGGTTGAGGAAATGGAACCAGTTAGCTCGGTGAAGAAAATGATTTGGTAGACCAGTTCCAACTGTTGTGACAGTTGTACGTCTGGTTAGGGCGGCTAGGTATTTAAACCTGAGGAACACAGTATCGGACACCCAGTCCTAAGCACGCAGCTCAGGACACTTAGTCCTCACCATATTCCCCTTGAGCTAAGGTCACACAGACCTCACCCAATCACTCGTGGTAAGTCTTCAGGTGACTTCCAAACCTTCACAGACTCGGTCACTCGACGATCCAAAATTTCCTCTTGGATGCTCTAGACCATGATGCCTAACAGTCTGGAAGATGCACAGTCTTCAAAGGTAACAAGCATCGGATCCACGCAGGATCAATTTCTTCAGTGATGCTCAATCACTTTGGGTTTGTAGGTGTTTGGGTTTTCATCACTTAATGATTTTCACTCAAAATCCTCGGAGGATGGGATGCTCTCAAATGACAAGTGTTAGTTTCTCTCGGAGCAGCCAACCAGCTAGTGGTTGTAGGGGCGGCTATTTATAGCCTAGGGAGCATCCCGACATGATAAGACATAAATGCCCTTCAATGATATGACCGTTAGGTGGGTAGATATTTTGGGACAGCTGGCGCATAGCACAGCAACGGTCGGAATTTTGAGTATCAAATTCCTCAGGGCTATCATGTTCCTCACTGTGTAGGCAATCCGCACTGGCGAATTCCTAACTCCTCAGTTAGAACAAATTTCTCAGAGACCAGAAGAACTTCGTCTCTGTCACTGAAGAAATTGACTAGGCTGTATGAGATTTCCAATGGCTTCACTCGAAGGGATTGGTAGGTGTAGTATTTAGTTGAGCATCACTTGGAAATTTTTCCTAGTATTTCCTCGACCCTCTTTAACAGTACGGTGTTTCCTATGACTCAAGAAAGAGAAAAAGAAACTACGAAAACAAAAGTCTTCATGCTTCATGTTCCTCGAATGAATACCAAGTCTTCAGGATTACACCAATTTCTTCACTTTCAAAGTCTTCAGAAATCCAAAGTCTTCAGTCGAAGAACTTCATTTTTAGGGGTTGACTTTCTCTGTAAATATCAAACTCCTCATAGACTTATAGACCTATGTACACTCACAAACGCATCAGTCCCTTAACCTATAAGTCTTCAGTACACCAAAATCACTAAGGGGCACTAGATGCACTTACAATCTCCCTCTTTTTGGTGATTGATGACAATATAGGTTAAGTTTTCAACGGGGATAAACATATGAAGTGTAAATACTGATATTGAGGATTTTGATTGCAAGATATAGAAGAACTCCCCCTGAAGATGTGCATAGTGAGGATTTTTCTTTTGAAGCAATGCACACTTTGAAGAGTAGAATCATGGAGATCTCCTCCTATATCTTGTAATTTATACATATAATATGAAGAATTTGAAATGCATGATGAAATATGGTGACTGATGTAATTCAGCATGTGTGCATTAACATTAATGAGGAATAAGCATGCAGAAGAAATCATCACAAGTATCAGACCACCATAGAGTTTAAGATTACAACTCGATCCAGCAAAGCCTTCAAAAGAACGAGAGTTGTAACTTAGAAAAAAACGCCCATATAGGTAGACCCGCTTGAAGACTAACTCAAATTTCTCCCCCTTTGTCATCGAATGACCAAAAGGATCGAAAATGAGGACTAACACCCCTGAAGAATATCAAGTTGATGGAGGAGCGCCAGCGTTGTTGGGGTCGTTTGTCGTTGTAGGGCCTGCCGCAGTGTCGTCCAAGTCTTCAAACTCATCGGTGTCGCGGGATGAAGAATAGGAGCTGGCCACCAAGGAAGGAACTTTGACCTTCTTGAATTTCTTCGCTGGAGGTGCAGACCAATCAAAGTTCTCCTTGAGACCCATTTGCTTCAGATCTTCTTCACCATACATATGTGATAATATAGCCCAGGTGCGACCGAAAACTTCATGGAGGTAGTAATGTGTAACACCCACGATGCGACTATATCTCCCACGTGTCGGAGCACGACTTAGAGGCATAACCGCATAGTAGGCATGTCGCAAGAGGGGTAATCTTTACACATCCCATGTATTGAATAAGAAAGGGATAAAGAGTTGGCTTACAATCGCCACTTCACACAATACATAAATATAGGTCCGGCTACGGAACCAACATAAATAAAGACAACCCCAAATGCAAGATCCCCGATCGTCCCGACTGGGCTCCACTACTGATCAACGGGAAACGGAACAACACAACGAACAAGATCTCCATCGGGCTCCCACTTGAGCTCGGTTGCGTCATCTGCACTGGTATCATCGGCACCTGCAACTGTTTGGAAGTATCTGTGAGCCACGAGGACTCAACAATCTCACACGCGCGCGATCAAGACTATTTAAGCTTATGGGTAGGAAAGGGTAGTGAGGTGGAGCTGCGGCAAACACTAGCAAATATGGTGGCTAACTTACGCAAATGAGAGCGAGAAGAGAAGCAAAGCTCGGTCGTGAACTGGAAGTGATCAAGAAGTGATCCTGAAACTACTTACGTTCAAGCATAACACAAGAACCGTGTTCACTTCCCGGACTCAGCCGAGAAGAGACCATCACGGCTACACACGCGGTTGATTCATTTTAATTAAGTTAAGTGTCAAGTTCTCTACAACCGGATATTAACAAATTCCCATCTGCCCATAACCGCGGGCATGGCTTTCGAAAGTTCAAAACCCTGCAGGGGTGTCCCAACTTAGCCCATCACAAGCTCTCACGGTCAACGAAGGATATTCCTTCTCCCAGGAAGACCCGATCAGACTCGGAATCCCGGTTACAAGACATTTCGACAATGGTAAAACAAGACCATCAAAGCCGCTCGATGTGCCGACAAATCCCGATAGGAGTCACATGTATCTCGTTCTCAGGGCACACCGGATGAGCGCTTCGTACAACTAAAACCAAACCTCAAGTTTCCCCGAGGTGGCGCTGCAAAGGACTCTAGTTGGGACCAACACTCAGAGGAGCACTGGCCCGGAGGGGCTTAAAATAAAGATGACCCTTGACTCTGCAGAACCCAAGGGAAGGTAATAGGTTGTTAGGCAAATGGAAACCAAGGTTGGGCCTTGCTGGAGGAGTTTTATTCAAAGCAAACTGTCAAGGGGTTCCCATAACACCCAACCGCGTAAGGGACGCAAAATCAAGGAACATAACACCGGTATGACGGAAACTAGGGCGGCAAGAGTGGAACAAAACACCAGGCATAAGGCCGAGCCTTCCACCCTTTACCAAGTATATAGATGCATTAAAGTAAATAAGAGATAATAATGATATCCCAACAATATCCCTGTTCCAACATGGAACAAACTTCATCTTCACCTGCAACTAGCAACGCTATAAGAGGGGCTGAGCAAAGCGGTAACATAGCCAAACAACGGTTTGCTAGGAAAGGTGGGTTAGAGGCTGAGATGGCAATAGGGGAGGCATGATATAGCAAGTGGTAGGTATCGCTGCATAGCAAAAGAACGAGCAACTAGCAAGCAAAGATATAAGTGATTTCGAGGGTATGGTCATCTTGCCTGAGATCCCGCAAGGAAGAAAAACGAGTCCATGAAGAATACAAATGGACATAGTCGAATGGATCCTCACAAACATGACGTTACCGGAACTAACAAGAAGAAGTAACACCGGAAAGAAGCAAACAACACGGTAAACAATCATCACATAAACATGGCATGATGCACAACCAAGTATGATGCATGTCCGGTTTAATGAGGCATGGCATGACAAAGTGCACAAGCAAAACTACAAGTTAAGTGGAGCTCAATATGCAACGAGTTGCATATTAACGAAACACCACATTTAATTATTTAGTTCTCTCCCATTTAAACTACTCAACAAAATTAAATGTTGTTTAAACATGGCGAGAGGTGGAGCATAAGTAAACTAAACATTTAGGCAAGTTTAAATGAGGCCGGAAATAACAAAGAACAATTCCGGTAAAACTCCACATGCATTTAGCAATTTAATGCAAACAACAATTTTAAACATTTTAAATGTTATTATCATGATGCGGATGGCATATGCAAGTTTATGCAATTTTAAGAAAATATTGGCATGAGCATGTTATGAAGCATTTGTCATCGTGGCGGAAACGAAAGGGGTGCCACGACAACAACAACGGAAATGGTGCCACGGCAACATTCCGGTTCCGGTAACTCGATTGAGATGCCGGTGCAAAGGAAGTGTGGCGGAAGCGTGCAAAAGATAGTGGGTTGATCCCGGTTACCAGCTTCCCACGGGTCGACGGCATGGCAAACAGGGACGTGCATGAAACAAACGGGCACGGTGCAAACACGGAGTTCACGTCATACAACACATGCATTCAGTCCACGCGCGTTGTTCCGGCGGTTATACCTTACAAGGGAGCATTCTCAGCGCGGTTCAAGTTCGTAGAGGAAGTAGTTGTTCTCGCAACGGTAGTGGAAGTAGGGGTACATGACGACAGTAGAGGTACTGGCGACGGTAGTGGTACACGTTTCTTGTCAAAATTACTGTGGCGGTAGTGGTACTTGGCGTTGCGTTCAGTACTCATTCGAGCATCCGTGTGGTCTTGTCGACATGAAGTGGTACTTGGCGAGTCCGTGTAGTTGTACATGGGCCACTGCACACGTGACGAATCCGAGCCTTTCGGGGTCGGTCTTGGCGAGGGATGGTCGTAGTGGTACTTGTCGGTCTCGGTCGGGGCAGCAAAACATAGTCGAACTTGAGATGGTCCTAACGATCCCAAAAAATGCTCCTGCTCGAGGAGGTCTCTGTCTTGGTCTTCACCTATCGTGGTACTTGGCAAAAGGTATCCACGAATGCGATAGTCCTCGGACTTGAGGCTTCATGCCCGGAGATGGTCTTGGCCTTGCAGTGATTCGCAAAGGGGCCTTGCGGAGACAACCCAGCGAAGGCATGTTGCGATCGAAGGGCATGGGTCTTCTTCCCGCAAGGAACAAAACATGGAGGCGATGGTGGTGGTCGAGCGAGGCAGGGGCAGCTCGGCACGCGCGTTGTGAGGAGGCCAGCGAAGCCATGGTGGTGATCGGAGGGTCGAAGGTGTTCAAGAGGTCGACACAGCCAACTCCTTCGGGCTGGTACACAACGGAACAGGAGCACGGCGACGCGCGGGAAGAGCAGCTGCAATAGGGCGTCAGGGTCACGCGCGGGGTGGCCTTCGGGAGTGATGCAGGCGTGCAGCCACGCATGGAGAGGAGGCCTGCACAGTTGGAGGGTTCGCCGGCGTTGGGATCCAGGCTGCATAGGTCGGGGACGAGGCCAGAGATGCGCGACGCGGCTCCTCTGGCCCATGACAGGAGGCCATGGCGGGCAGACGGCGAAGGGCTTGGCAGCATCGACGAAACGGAGGGAGGCCGGTCACTTGAGGGCGTGGTGTGGCTGGACGGCGCCATGGACAAGGTGCAGGAGAGGAGAGGTGCTCGGGCCAGGCATGGGGGCGAGGACTGCGGCGGGAGGAGGATGAGGGGGCGAGCGGGACTCTTCCCTGGTGCGTGTGGGTGGCGGCGATAGCGGGAGGAGAGGAAGACGAGTGAACGAGGGAGAGAGGGATGGGGATCGAGCAGAAGAGTCTGGCGGCGCGAGGTGGAGACGAGGGAGAGAGGAGAGATGCTCGCTAGGGTTCGGGAGGGAGTGGGCCTTGGAGGCCGGCCCAGTATAGAGGGGGGGTTGCGCCTAGGGGGAGGGCGCAGGCTGGGCCTTGGGCCAATTAGGTGGGGAGAGGAAAAAGGCCAGGAGCCTGCTGGCCTGTTGGGCTCCTCTCTCCTCTCTTTCTTCTTTAACCAAAAAGATATAGAGAGAAAGGAAAAGGAAGGGGGGTTAGGGAAAAGAATTTGATCAGGAGGACAATTTTCCTGGACTCATAAAAATAAGCATGATCACAGAAAAATAGAATTGGCAAGATTGCAGGGATTAAATTCAAACGCATTTGGATTTAATTCAAATGGTTTGAATAGGAATTGAGGGTTGGGAAGGTCCAAAAATGTTCGGATTTTTGATGGAGCTCCGGAAAATGATGAAAGAATATATGGCAACGTTTGAGGAGCAACTCGAAGTAGAAAAGACTTGAGAGTTTTAAATTGCAAGTGTGTTTGCGGTAAATTCCAAATAATTGGAATATTTACTATAGCTCTCTAAATATTGAGAGGATATGTTGTAAAGAGAATCACCATGTGAATTCCCTCGGTTTAAATGGATCGAAGATCCATACAATTTGATTGTTGAGAAAAAGATGGCATGATGACATGATGCAATGCACATGATCCAAAGATGAATGCAACAGACAAAACAAATCACACAACGAATCTCGGAAACCCTGGAAGGCATCTGAAGCTCCGGTCTTGGGGCGTCGCATAATGGTTTTTCTTCACTGCATTATGTGTAGCATTCATGTTGTGAAGAAGAGAACCAAACTGACGCTTAACCCATTTATGGTTTCGATCCACCTTCTGGTGAAGACTAAGAAGCAGCTCACGGTCAGTCATCACTCTGGGAGCTGTGACTTGAGGATTTGGCTTGGATGCATGTGCAACAAAATCATGAGTGGCAGAGTCATCATTGGTGGAATAAGATGCAGCCTTCCGAAACTGACCATCCAATGGACGAATGCCTTCATCGATGACAGCAGGTGCCTTGCCCTTTTCATCAGCTGAGGAATAAGTCTACTTGAGGACTTCAATCGGGGGCAGGTAGCTGAGGTGATTCTAAAAATCAGCCTTGTAGTTGAGTGAAGACCTTGTTCTGAGGAATCTCATAATCCAAGGAGCATAAGGCTTCAACTCAAACGGAGAGAGTGCAACATTTGCCAGAGTCCTCATGAAGAAATCATGATAATT
>NW_024115925.1:0-15134 GCF_003073215.2 Triticum urartu | reverse complement strand
GCGCGCCGGGTTCGGCCTGGTCCGCCGGCGCTGTTTTCGCTCCAAGCCGGCGAAAATCGGACTCCTGAGAGCGCGACTGAGCTGATTTTTTGGCGCCGGCATAAAAAAAATGTCTGGGGAAGCCTTTTTAGGGACGCGGCTACAGATGCCCTGAGGCGAACGAACCTGAGTGAGACGGAGAGGCCTGGAACCGAATTAGTTGGGGAGACGAAAGAACCTCATCCATCCGGATATACGCGTTGGTTAGCGAAAGTGACCGTCGGATAAAACATGTTGCAATCACTGGGCGCGCACTGCAGGAGGCGCAGGTTGTAGTTGTGCCTACTAGTGTTGTTTTTTTGGAGCTTTGGGGATTGGCCCGATGCTCACACAGAATAATCCCCGGCGCAAGCATGACTTCACGCGATCCAGAGCGCAAGATCCCGCCGCTAAAGTCAGTGCCGCTTTTCCACCTTGACAGGAACAAGTCAATGCCGCTTTGTGTGGTGAGGCCGCGAGAGTGCGTCTCCTGTAAGTTTCATTTGGGGAAAGAGGGGCTTTTTTTTTTGGCGGAATGAGTTTCACTCGCGCGCATGCGGTTAAATTTGTAAGGCAGTATCGCTCGGTTGTCACGAAATTTTGATGTAGTTTTTATTATATTCAAAATGCTTTGGTAAACTTTTATAACACGAAAGGGGAAACAAAATACACACCGTACGCCGACAAAACTACATGGAAGAAACGCCGAGGGAGTAATGCTCCGTTTTAAATTACTCGTCACAGAAATGGATATATCTAAAACTAAAATATATCTAGATATATCCATACTTGCGACAAGTAATTCAAAACAAAGGGAGTAGTTACCACCACCCCGACGCTAACACATCAGAATTTTGAGATGCACCGTACTTTTCTTGGCTCAGCTTATTAGACAAGCAAGACCGCGTTTCTGATCCTTCATCCATTCAGATTGTTCACTTTCAATGAAAGCTCACTCGTCCTTTGATTTGGAGGAATTAATGTAAGAATTTCATAAGATAGGAAGGATTTGTATAGGAAATCTTTTTTAGTCTTTTGTTTGTATGAATAGAATCTTATTTCTATGAAGGAATTCCTCCCATCCTTCACATTTTGTATGAAAATAAATATGAGTCTATGCCTAATGTAAAAAATTCTATGATGTGAACCAAAAAGCATCTACTTATTTATTCTTATTCATAGAATTTGAGGATACATGTCACCTTATTTTCTATGATTTTTCTTTTTCTATTATTTTCTTACCCTATGAACCAAAGGAGACCTAAGACTGTTTTTGACACTGTAGGGTCCTAGTATAGTATACTACCTTCATTCTGGTTTATTAGTTCCTATCCTCATCCCCAAAAATTTAGGGTTCCTCTGCCTCTCGCCGGTGTTACCATCGGTCTGTCTCGTCTTCCGTGGCCTTAGAGCTATGGAGGCGCGGTGGATCCTGGCTCTTGTTGGCAGGAGGGCTTCGTTTGTAGTTATTTTTTAAGTTTTGGTATTAAGATTTGTGCCCTACTCAAGAAGGTGAGACTGCAGCGGCTTCCTAAAGATGGAATAAGATTCTTCCCGTCTATCTCTTGTCCTGGTGGTGCATCTAGCATTGTCAGTGGATGTGTGAAGGCGTGTCTCCGGCGGATTTGTCTTTGGTGGATCTGCTCGGATTTGGTCGTCGTTCGGCTACATCCATGTGTTTTCATGTTGAATTCTTTCGATCTACACTACTCTTCATCGGCGACAGTTACTGTTCTGGTGCACTGGTCCTATGAGGTCTTAGCACGACGACTTTTCGATTGTCTGCTACAACAAGTTTTGCCTAGCTCCGGTGAGTGAGGGCCGATGACAGCGGCGCGTCTTTGGAAATACTTGTCATCAAAATGAATAAAAGGGAATGAATCTAGATTATTTTAGTTCTAGATACATCCCTTTTTGTTCATTTTGATGACAAGTATTTTCGGACGGAGGAAGTACAATGTTATTATTTCTGGTGTTTGTTGTACTGTGATGATTGAATATGAATAGAACATAAGTTTTTTTGAAAAAAAAGAAAGAAAAGCAGGATCACGCGCACACGCACATGAATAAACAAACAAACGAAGAAAGAAAGCTGCAATAAATCGCGATCGCAAAGGCATCTGTGAGTGACTCGGAGAGTAATTATTTAAGGCACCGGACCGAACGGCGCACGCACTGTGTGTCCCTTCCCGGAAGAATTCCCCAATTAAAAGAGATCTCTCCTCTCTCGTCACATCCACCTCACTCGCTCGCTTCCTGCTGCCATTCCGCGGCCGGACATGTCGTCGTCGGGGGCCGGCGAGGAGGGCGCCGCCGCGCCGCAGGGGCCGCTGCCCGTGGAGCACCGTAAGGGCGCCAACGGGCTCGACAAGGTCGTCCTCCGCGAGGCCCGGCGCATCACCGCCGAGGTAAGATATTGCTGGGCGCAACGCACCTTGTCTCCCTCTTTGAGTTCCAACTGGTAGGCGTTCCGGCGGCCAGATCTCGGCGCAGATCCGTGCCGCCTGCCATGGGGCTGGATGGTATGGGCAGCCTCTGCAATTGCTGCTCCGATCCCGACCATTTTCCCGGCAGAAGTGTTATCGTAGCGGATTTTCCTATGCTTTTTTTTATTGCCATCATTTATCATTCGCTCGATTGCGTGGAGCCCGTGAGGAACTGATCTTGGGGTGGAGATGATTGTTCTGGCCATTATTTTTTTGAAAGAAAAAAACCCGGTGTACGCTGTCGATGGTTGATATGACCCAAAGTCTAAGTCCGTTGCGTTCACTGTTAGGACCTTGCATCAGTAAACGCCTATAGTTATTAATGGTGATCGAGAAATCAACAACATGATCAAAAAATGTCCACTGTGATCTGTATAATGGAGTTTCTGTAATTCCTGAATACAAAGCTTTAATATGCTAATTGGTGTGTGTGATCTATGTGCTCGTGACTCGAGAGAGTGGCGAGCATAGGTTCATAATGGAATCATCAAAGGAGTCTCCAAGATAGTTGCTCGCTTAACTAGCTGTTAGGACACTGGAGTGATGTGAAGCAGGGCATATGCCTTTATAGGTTAGGACTCGTCGATCGAACATATTGATTTTCTGTTGTTTGGTACTTCAGTTTACCGTATCGTTATATATGATTCTCCAAACCTGCAATCCTGTACCCATAGAAGTGATGGGTCAGGTTATCAAGCAAACTGGTCAGATAATAAAATGAAAAAATCCGAGCCTCCTCCGATCTACCTCCTGCTGCCTACTTTATCACTCAGTTATCCAGACATCGATGATGAATAGTATGCCGGCTATTTGGGCTTCTGCCATGGTGTTAGTTTCTGCTGCAATTCATGGAGAAGGCCATGAGGTCAGCACTGGTAGATAGGTAAAATTGCCAGGTGAGAATTTGAGCTGTACAGAAATGATGGGTGGTGAGCTAGCGGTCATTTGTGATGTTGTTCCGAGTGATTTTTAAGTTTGTGACCCTACTGCCATGGTTATTATTCCACCTGTCATTTAGAAGTTACCCGAATCATGATTTTCCTAATGTCCGGACATGCTTCTATTGAGACGCACTAGATAGATCAGCCCATAATTTTTTTTGGCATATCAAATGTACACGAAGAAGACGAATGGGCTAAGTAACGACAGGTGTATATGTTTTATTGCTGTTCCACAAGGCTTGGCTATTGGAAGTTCAACACTCAGATCACTATAGTTGGGCACATTGTTTTTTGTTCTTTGGGATATTCGGAATGCTTTTGCAACAAAAAATAGGTATTTCTTCATGGCATAATTATTAGTCAGCAGTATGAATATTCCACTTGATGGACATCTGATAGTAATAGAAACGACACTAATATAGAACAACAAGCGCTTACTATAAATTATCTGCCCACTTGTTTGTGCATTCCAGAGTCCTATTTGCTACAGGATGAACCTGGATTTCATGACTGTCGAAATAGACCAAAAAACTGTGTGGTCGTTACAAGTTTTGACAGAAACAAACAGCAACTACCCATCCAAAATAGGCGTTGAGCTCCAAACCTCAAAAGCAGACACAAAATGAACTTGACTTGAGAAGTTCTGACCACCTTTTGAGAGCTTTTTTTAGTTAACCTGTTACAAACAAATAGGTATTTACTTATTTAGTCCTATATGTGTTATTTCTGCCAGGTGTACCTGTATGGTGGCCATGTAACATCATGGAAAGATGAACATGGGGAGGAGCTGCTTTTCGTTAGTAATAAGGTGCCATTGTTTTCCTTAAGTACAAAATATTATCTCAGCATTGTTTCGATTATCAATCATGTCTAAGTCCTGACTTGAATTGATTATCATCCAGAACTTTATAACATACAAATATATATCTATTCTGAAAGCTAGTTCAGTACTTACCCGTTCGATGCTTGGGCAAAAATATGTGCTGTCAATAGCAAGTTTTATCTTGAGTTATGGTTGACATTTCAGTGCAGTAAGTCAAACAATCTTTACATAATTTTCATTACCATCTTTCTCATATATGCCATAATGATGTGGCGATGGCGGTATTCTAAATTAGCATTTCCCTGGTGCTCATTTTGCCTTGTCAACATCAAAATATATGTGGATCTGAATCTTACTGGAATCTTGATCCCACACCTTCTTGATTGCCTAATATTTGCTTGACTGATTTGATTGTTCTGTCAGGCTATTTTCAAACCTCCAAAAGCTATACGTGGAGGTATACCAATCTGCTTTCCTCAGGTATGAGAGTTTTGTTTTCTGAACCTGTTTTTTTACTCTTTTGCTTCATTAATTCCTTCTGTTTTGTCTGATTTTATTTTTGCTAAGTACTTCCCCGTTCTAGTTTTCCAACTTCGGACAGCTGGAAGCTCATGGATTTGCAAGGAACAAGATCTGGAGTGTTGACACTGATCCACCACCATTTCCAGTACCAATCTCTAGTAGAGCTTACATCGATTTAATCCTTAAACCTACTGATGAAGACTTAAAGATCTGGCCACATAGGTGGGCATCCTAAATAACTACATACTTATAGTGGATTCATGCTATTTTAGAAACTGGGCATATTTTTTTTCGTTATAATTTGTGTGTTCAAATGGATCCATAAGAGCAATTCTTTCGTTGCAGTTTTGAGTACCGTCTGAGGGTTGCACTTGGACCTGGTGGAGATCTGATGCTGACTTCACGTATAAGGAATACCAATGCAGATGGAAAGCCATTCTCTTTTACCTTTGCATATCACACGTACTTCTCAATTTCTGATATAAGGTATGTTTTTCAGCTCACTATCATAATAAAAAAACAATATCAAGAGTTTGAAGTGATCTCATAACAGAAGCAGAATACTTAATCCCCACTCCTAAGTTTGTTTGTCCCAAATCTAAACATTCCATAATTTCCACATCTGTTAACTGCCTCATTTTTATAGTAGTTCTTTTTTCTCTTGTCATAATTCCACTCTAATATTTCAGTGAGATACGAGTAGAAGGCCTGGAAACTCTGGATTACCTAGACAACTTACAAGATAGGGCCCGCTTCACTGAACAAGGCGATGCTATTGTTTTTGAATCTGAGGTGCGTTACCAAGGCATTTGAATCATATTACCATTTTTTTCATTTTTCTTTGCATCCCACTTTCTAACTCAAGCATCTGTAAAATTCACAGTTGGACAGAATATATCTGGGCACGCCATCAAAAATTGCCATTATTGATCATGAGAAAAAAAGAACATTTGTTGTGAGGAAAGGAGGACTTCCGGATGCTGGTATGGTGAACTCTTACATTTGTTTTCTCAGAACTGTAATAAATTATTGCATTATAATCGTCGGAAATGATTTTAAAGAGTTTCTTCTTTTTCTTCTTGGTTACAGTTGTTTGGAACCCATGGGACAAAAAAGCTAAGGCAATGGCAGATTTTGGGGATGACGAATATAAACGCATGGTATGTGTGGAAGCAGCTGCTATAGAAAAGGCGATTACTCTGAAGCCTGGTGAGGAGTGGACTGGAAAGTTGGAACTATCTGCAGTTCCGTCTAGTTATTACAGCGGTCAATTGGACCCAGATCGTGTTATTCAGGATTCAGTTGTTCCGGAGGATTCAGTCAGCTAGCCCTTAGTCAAGTTCTGTGCAGGTAACATTTATACTAGTAATATAGCCATGTATGTAAGTTGTGAACATAGTATACTCATGCAGAGAACATATAATACCATCCATACTCCATATTCTATTGTAGCTAGTCTTTTCATTGAATGTAGTCACTCGCATACAAAGTTTTTTCTCGAACGACACAGGAGAGCTGCGTGTCATTATCATTAAAAAGGAATAAAAAAATACAAGGAGAGGCCAGCAGGCCAACTCCCAGAGATGTGTAATTACGGGCTCGTCATGAACAAAAGAAACTCAACCTCAACCAAACACACCCTGATCTAAGTGTCAGGGAGGGAGGGCGTCGCACACTATTTTCTTGTACAATGTGCTCCAAATTATACATAGAAGTGCTTAAGTCCTTAGTTGGAACATAATGTGTTCTTTAGACAGAATTAAGTCCACCATGCGAGACCGGATGTTAGGTAATGTGCTGAGGTTAAGTAGTGGGCGTCCTATCTCTAGACCAGATCAAGTGCTGGAACTCAGGCTGGATACTAGGTGATGTGTATATCTGGTAATGTGGTGGAGTACTTATTGGGATAGTGATTTCTGGACCATCTGAAGTGTTTGAACTTAGGAGTGGCCGATTAACATATAAAATTTCTCGCTAAGAATTGTGACCACAAACAGACTTGTTTTGATGGCTTGGTTAAGAACTTGACATGGTATGCATAACCTGTCTTTTCATATTTGGAAATCAGGATTCGATGGAGATTAATATAAACTTACTAGAATTTACTGACAAAGTGGCAACCACATTGTGGAAACCTTTTATTTTGAGAACTTCAATTGCAAAAGTCTAGCTTGCCTGCACAATGTTTCATTTTGTTCCTTTTTAGTTGTGAGTATCAAGATGCTGTGAACTGTGAACTTCCTGTCATATACATATATGTTCCAAGCCAATAATTGTTTTGCATCTGTTCTCATTAATAATTCCTTGTGTATGATTCATATTGACATGTTTCCTGCGTTGCAGGTAGACTATTAATATCATATGCACAAGGAAAATGGCAGCTACGAGTGTCAAAACATTTCTTCCATTCTATTCAAATCTTTGTTGTTTTCGGCGTACCTACCGCAACAGAGCGAAAATCTCAACATTGATTTCTGTTTCGGTATCCACATGACATAAAGGGACAAATCAGTGTTTGTACCCTGCATAGGGATGATTGAAGAAACATCTTAGATGGGTTGTAAAATAAATTTATAACTGTATTTTCTTCTTTTACCAGTTTCTTTTATGCGTAAGTTTCATAGTGTGGCCAAAAGGCGAAGATGATGTCAAACCACCTTTCAGATAAACACACATGATGTGTAAACATGCCAAGGTTTTGAGCTGCATGGCTTGGTGGTTGTTGAACCATGCTTATTTGGATGCAATTGTGCACCATTGGATAGTTATATGAAGGCATGGTGTTTTTGGGTCCCTGAGTAAAGCTGTTATTTTTGGTGAATCAGTTATGCAATCTAAGCAACACATGTTGGGTTTTCAAACTTGTTAGCCTAAAAGGTTTCAGTTTTGTTTGGACATTTTAGTTAGCATTCTTAGAAGAAGTTGATCTAACGTATAGCCAAGCATGATTAGCTTAGAAGAAATTCATACTGAATTCTTAGAAGAAATTTCTTTGCTGTTGCGTAAATTGAAATGGTTAGCTTGCACGGGTGGAATGATTATGATCGACTGATTTGGTTGTGAGCAAGTTTGAAATAAAATGTGGGGGATGCATTTATTTTATACTGATGGAGCCATATGTATGAAAATGTTTGTTGTGTATGCACTGACGCATGGATTAGACAGTGAGAACTTTCTGTGCACGAAAAATGGGTTGGTATAAATACAGTTGTATGAGAGAGGCCCATCACTTCGGCCTATGAGGCCCAAACCCACTTATACCAAGTGACCTAGAAGGAGGGCATGAGTGAGTCTGCCCACATAAATCTGCGGCTATCGGCGAGAGGTTAGTCTCCACGCCTACATGGTATCAGAGGGTGGGGCGTGAGGACGCGAGGAGATTTATGGGGTGGTGATATGTCTCAAATGTATATATAATTTCTTTTGATTTTTTATTGCTACATTTATATCACTTTGGCATATTTTTGACATCATTTCATATTATTTTTTTGGACTAGCCTATTAACTCAATGCCTAGTGTCAATTGTTGTTTTCTGCATGTTTTTAGACTTTCAGTAAAATCAATTTTACGGGGCTCCAAAAATCTTGAAAAAACATTAGAAAAAGTTTTGAGTCGGGAAGCTTCCAAAGGACCCGAGCCCCAGGGGAGCCCTATGAGGCCCATGCGGCCAAGTGGCGCGGCTAGGGTGGCCGTGTGGTGAGGCCGTGGGTCCCTGGTGCTCCGTTCCATCACCTGTTGACGCTTATATTTTTTATTTGCTCCGAAAACCCTAAATATCATGGAGCCATACTGTTTTCGCTTCCACACTTCTCTGTTCAAAAGCGCTTCAATATGTAGTCCTTTTTCTGGTACTCTGACGAGGAGAAAGTCATCTTGGTGGCCATCTACATCAATTTGAAGGCCACCATGATCGCTCATGAGTAGTTTCCATTGGACTGTGATCCATAACAATAACTAGATGATTCTTTTCTCCCTTGCTTCTCTTTATAAAGATCACATGAGTTGCCTTACATGATTGTGGTCCATCTAATGTAATCTGTTGGTATGTTTGTTGCGGTGTGATGAATCATCACTTTATGATAAGATCTGTCATGAGTTCTTTTGAGATGAATTTGGTTTCTTTGTTGCATACTTCTTATACATATATGTTCTCTAATCTAATTGTATTTCTTTGGCCAAGTTTGATGGTAATCTCCAAGAGGGAGTTGTGTATGTTGATTGGGTTCAATCTTGCAAGTAATCTACCGCAGTGATTTTTTTGAAAAATGCTTGCATTGTATTGTTGCGACCAGGAATAAAAAGATGATTGCGTAGTTGTCCTTCGAAGGCAAGGTGAAGACAATATATCATCTACTTCATGTCATCATACTTAATCCACTACTCTGTTTCTTTACTTAATACTTTGAGATGCATTGGGTTGGAGTATTAGCTATACATGCAATTGGGTAACGGTCTATAGATGTTTGGACTTTGGACATGATGCTCATATGCAATTATGCCATGTATAATCCTAGTCATAAAAATGCAAAATCGATACACAACTGTAGTTTATTCACCACACCTTGCTATTTCTTTTGGAGAGAAACCACTAGTGACCTATGGATCTCAATCCATTCTTCTTTCATTGCTTTCAACCTCGATCAAATGAGCTTTACAATTACTACTTTCATTTCTTTTCCTTGCAACTACGATCTTCCACACACTAGCATTTAATCCTTGTAACTAGAAAGGCTAGTAAGACTGGCAGTCTTACTAGTTTCATTGGGGCTAGTGCAAGTTTTGTATCTATATGTCTAAATACTTATCATTGGTAGTAGTTCGAAGCTCATACTGGTTCAATAAACCTTAAGACCATCCACTTTGAGGGAAAATTGATGCTTGCCACAAACCCTTACACTTGGGGGACCAACACCTTCCTACTTGAGAGGAAGCATGTGGTGGTGCTGGGTGAGAGCTCGTGGTGCGGCAAGGCAGCACGAACGACGGTGGGAAGTGAATGGCCAGGGCGGGGCTGGTCCATCGCAAGGTTCTTCCTCTGACTACTTCTTGTTCTTGTACTCCGGGTTGCTGTTCTTGGCATCCCACATCAGCTGGGTGAGCTTGCGCACTATGAGAGAGAGGTACGACTGGCTATTGAGGTTGAGAGGAAGGAGGTGGGAGATGAGGTGGTGTTGGAGACGACAACGAGCTGCTAGTGCTACGGAAGGGATGCCATTATCAGTTGAGGCATTGTCGAGTGCTTTTGATGTGCAGACCATGTTGTCCAAGAGGTACTCTTGTAAAGGAAATCTGATTCTCATGTCTCAAATGTAAGACAAGATTCAGGTTGTTCGTCAAGGTAACAAAAGTGTGATGGTATATGTGAATGATACGCAACACCATTTGGCAGATCTAGATCAGCGCGACCCCCTTGAGCTTCCACATGCTAAATCTATGGAGATTGTCAGGAATTGGGTTGAGCGCAGACATGTAATGCATTTTCTAGAAAGGCCTAGATCAAGGTTTTGAGAGCAGGCATGTTGCACTACTACATCAATTGACGCTTGTGTCCCTTGATGAGGCCATTGTTGCGATGTCCCAAGAAGAGGTGCACCCGCGGTCGAGAAGAGGAGATGGAAATGAATTTACTTATAGAGTGGTTGACCAGTGAGGTTCTGAGGGGTGTTATAATTTTGGTCAACCAGGGCGTATCAACTAATTTTTCATTGGACCCAGAAGAAGCGGAGGCCGAGGCTACAATGGTGGCAATAGCAGCTGAGTTGGTCAGAATAGGAGTGGAGGTTTGTGGTACACTCCTCATTGGAATGCTCCCAATTTAAATGTATCTACTTCAGCTGAAGGGAAGCAACGTGCAGGGGGCTAGGAAGCTGCTACTAGTTATGCTAACTTTGTCAATACAAATGAAGGTACATTGAGCATGCATCAATAGCAGCCCATAAAATAAACTTTGAATGGGTTCTTGACTCTCGAGCATCAGACCATGTTGCTGGAGGCTTTAATGAGTTTAAATCTTATCTTTCACACTCTCTCATACGCCAGGAAACATTCACACAACAGATGGCAAAGCCTAGGCCACCATAGGTGTTGCGATAGTTATCTGCACACTAAGTGTTGAATTATCCTTAGTATTGTCTATGCCGTCTTTTCTCATGAACCCAGTGTCCTTGAGTTCCTTGGTTGACCAAATTGATTGCCGAATAATTCTTGACAAGGTTGGGTTCTTGAGCCAGGAGACAGCGACGGGCATGATTCTTGGAACTGGAATGAGGAGTAAGGGGGTTATGGTACATGGATCACAACATGACACACCAGGAGTGAATGCACATGCTACCTACAGTTGATGAGGATAAGGAGACTAGAGCCCTAAGCCATCACTGTAGGATGAGGCATGTGTCTTTTGATAAATGCATCAAGTATTTCCTGATACAATGAGTGGTGTGGACAAGAGCAAGCTGCACTGCGATGCGTGTGAGTTTGCTAAACATACCAAAAACTCATATGTGAGTAAGGGGATTAGGATCATATCTCCTTTTTGGTTAATCCACTTTGATATATGGACATGTCTAGTGTTATCTGTTAGAGGTATGAAGTACTTTGGTATGTTCATTGATTGCTATTCTCTATGACTTGGGTCTATCTTTTGAAACATAAATATGAAGTGCTTCAGTGTTTCAAAGTTTTCTTTGCACTTGTTCAGACCCAATTTAATGTGAAAATTGAAGCACTCAAATCTGACAATGAAGTCGAGTATGTTAACAAGGCCATTGGTACCTTCATGTCCGACAAGGGCCTCCTCCATCAAACATCTTGTTTGGACACACCTCCTCAGAATGGGGTGGCAGAGAGGAAAAATTGCCATCTAGTAAGCCCAAGCATTGGTGTTCCCCATGAATGTGCCCAAGTTCCTATGGAGTGAAGCTGTCATGATGACCACTTTCTTGATCGACAGAACTCCATTTCTGGTGACATGTATGGAATCACCGTGTGAGTTGGTTTTCACGAAAAATAAATTCCCAGCCCCCAGGTGTTTGGTTACACTTGTTTTGTTCATGATCATAGGCCACTAGTCAACAAATTGGATCCTCAGGCAGTCAAGCGTATCTTTCTTGGGTATTCTTTAGGACAAAGATGATACAAATGTTGAAGTCGTTCTGAGAGGCAAACTTTTGTGAGCATGGATGTTATGTTTTGTGAAACAAAACCTTTTTATTGTGATAAAACTAACCTAATTGTCTTGTTTGAAGAACTTGACAATGTCTCCCACAGTCCCACCGGAAGTTGGTCAAGATGGGGAGAGTAGTAGCATACAGATGCATATGATGCAATAGTCGCATTCACCTTTAGCAATAGACGGGTATATAATAACTCATGTGGCTGTTGTGATACAAGCATCGACTTCCACCGGTGATGTGCAGATTGGCACACCGACACCAGATCATATTGGTAGTATGTTGAGGTGGACAACAGAGCAAGAGGAGCAGCTAAAGGTCTATTCTCAGAAGCGTGCACGGGCTTAGATAGGTATCGTGTCGAGGTGGATAGTATAGCAAGAGTAGCAACTAAAGGTGTATTCACAAAAGCAAGGTGAGGGTGTTGCACATCAGGTGGAGCAACCAGATTAGCCACTGACCGAACAACAAGGTAGTACTGATCTGATTTCTCTCCCCCCTGTCAAGGATCAGGCTGAAGGGCCAGTGGCCTTGAGGAGAACTAAGTATGGATACCAGAGAAGCGGTATTCGATGACAATCATATTGGAAGTTATGTTTCATATAAAGCATTATCTCCAGTCCACAAAGCATATTTGTTGTTTCTCTTCAGTCTGTGTCAATTCTGACTGTCTGGAAGAAGGAAAATGAGGGCTCAAAGTGATGGGGGCATGGCGGAAGAGCTAGAGGATCTGTGTAAGAAGAAGACATGGGTACCAACGACCTCTTCGAATAGGAAACAAGATAGCCAGTTGCGAGTGGTTGTACACCGTGAATCAAAAAGCAGAAGGAAATGTTGAAAGGTACAAAGCAAGACTTGTGGCGAGGGGGTACAATCAGACATATGCCATTGACTACGATGAGACCTTTGCTCCAGTAGCAAAGATGAACACCCTGAGGATTCTGATGTCCCGTGCAGCAAATTTCGTGTGGCCTTTACACCAACTCAATGTGAAGAATGCATTCTTGCATGTGACTTGTATGAGGAGGTATACATGGAGATCCCACCTAGGTTCTTGACTTTTGAGATTGTTGGCAAGGTATGTAGGCTAAAGAAAGCACTTTACGGACTGAAGCGGTCCCTAAGGATCTTGGTTTGACAAGTTTATATGGGTGGTGTGTAACATGGGTATGGACAATGCAATTGTGACCATACATTGTTTTATAGACACTCTAAAGGGAAAATGAGCATAATTACAGTTTATGTTGACGAATCATCATCATCATCGTGATGATTACATAGAGATAATTCAAGGGGTGTCTGAGTAAGGCCTTTAAAGTTAGAGATCTTGGTTGAATCAAGTACTTCCTTAGTATAGAAGTGGCTAGGTCTGGAAAAGGTATAGTTCTTTCTCAAAGAAAGTATACCATGGACCTCCTCTCTAATGTTGTCATGTTGGGTTGTCGAGCTGTTTCAACCCCAATTGACCAAAATCATAAAGTGACTGCCCAATTTAGTGATTCTATGGATAAAGAAAAATATCAGTGATTGGCTGGAAAATTGTAGTACTTGTATCATACATGACCAGACATTGCATTTGTAGTAAGTGCTATGAGAAGATATATGCATGAGTCTAGAAGTGAACATCTTGAGATAGTATATAGAATCTTGAGATACTTGAATGGTTCTCCTAGGAAAGCACTGATAAACAAGAGTCATGGACACCTTATCATGGATGGTTATTGTGATGCTGACTAGGCTAGCTGCCTGGGTGACAAAGGTCAACTTCAGGTCATTGTGTTTTTCTAGGTGGAAATCTGGTGTCTTGGAGGAGCAAGAGACAACTTGTTTCCAAATCAATTGCATAGGCTGAATACATAGCCATGTCTTAGGGATCGAGTGAGTTGTTATGGACAAGGAATCTATTAGACGAGCTCGATATTGAAGACCAATTGTATGAATATATGGTGCGACAATAAGTTGACAATTAAGATTGCAAAGAACCCAGTTCAACATGATAGAACTAAACATGTGGGGATTGACAGATTCTTTATCAAAGAAAAACTGGATTTAAGGATTACCAAGATATAGAGTATGTGAGTCCAGAGCAGCAAATTACAGATTGCTTGAAGGACTGGTGTGACGCCCGGATAATTAGGCTACAGTAATCCCACGTTAATGATGCCACATCACCTCGGTTATTATTGCTAATCTCGCGTTAGTTTGAAACCGATTCGAATTCAAATTCAAAATCAAGCAAACAATAAAAGTTTTCAAATATTAAAACTAAAATGTTCAATAAATAGTAGATAAATCAGAGGCTATGATAAAATTGTAAACAACATTATTGAAATTTGATAAGTGACTTAAACAACCTCAAAGAGTGGCTGAAAACATTATTTAATAACCTTTTTATTAATATAAAATAAATATGAAATGATATTTACCCCAAACTAGTTTTTGGTGGTAGGATATATTGTGCTGTGATTTGTGGGCCAGCTCTCATATTTTACAAAACTCATTTGGTGTCCAAACAATTAGCCAAAACCGAAAAGAAAAGAAATAAATAAAGTATAAATAAAAAGAAAGGTCTGGCCTTTACTGTGCCACCGGACCTAAGTGCTACAGTGCACAAAGGCCCAGCCCACGTCGGCCTTCCACTTCCCTGGACAAGGGGGAAGGCAGAGCCATGGCCGTCGCCTTTGCTCGGCCGGCCACGCGCCCGATGTCGCCGTGGCGGCCATCCCCTGCGTCGTCGTCGACCTACAAGGCTCCCTTGTTGGGGAACGTTGCAGAAAACAAAAAGATTTCTACGGTTTCACCAAGATCCATCTATGAGTTCATCTAGCAACGAGTGATCAGATTGCATCTACATACCTTTGTAGATCATGCGCGGAAGCGTTCAAAGAACGGGGATGAGGAAGTCGTACTCGACGTGATCCAAATCACCGGAGATCCTAGCGCCGAACGGACGGCACCTCCGCATTCAACACACGTACGGTCAGCGTGACGTCTCCTCCTTCTTGATCCAGCAAGGGGGAAGGAGAGGTTGATGAAGATCTAGCAGCACGATGGCGTGGTGGTGGATGCAGGGGTCACCGCAGCAGGTCTTCGCCGTTCTACTACGAGAGGGAGAGGTGTCGCAGGGGAGAGGGAGGCGCCAAGACTCAAGGGTGCGGCTGCCCCCTCCCTCCC
>NW_024115924.1:0-9596 GCF_003073215.2 Triticum urartu | reverse complement strand
GGGCCCGGCGGATCGACCGCGTTCCGGCTCCGGGGCTGCGGTGCTTATCTTCCGGCCGTGTCTCCGATGGCGACCTCGCCCTTCCTCACCTTGTACTTGTCGTGGTGGAGCGGTACTTCATCTCACTCATTGATGGCGACGGAGATTGGCGGCATGGCGCCGTGGAGGCTCGGCGTCCGATGCGCGGAGATGGACTCGCGCAGGAGGAGGTAGCTGTCTGGCATCATGGTGACGTCGATGGCTGATGTGGCCTTCACAAGGTAGAAGACTCAATATCATCTGAAGACGGACCTGTGGAAGATGGCGACGACGACGCAAGAGTGCGTCTGACCGGATTATGCCCCAGACCCGGTATGTGGCTCGGCTGGGGCTTCCGGCTTTTGATGTTAGGTTTAGGTGAGTGGTTTGGGTAGGGGCCCAGCTAGCATCCCTTCATCATATGGATAAAAGTAGCGGCATATGTTGCCAAGATGGTGGATTCGGGTATATTGTTTGTAATACTTTGTAAGGTCCTCGAGAATAATTAATAAAGTGGCCGTATGCATCTCCCAGATGCAGAGGTCAGGGGTCATCCTCCTTTTCTAAAAAAAAAGCAAAGCCCTGCCTAGCTGATTTTTCTTTTTTTTTCAAGGTTGCATTTCGTACAAGACAATTAGCACGGTGCCCCAAATGATGAAGTGTTGCTGAAGGAAGACTTGGCTGTTACCAAGAAACTCTATAACTACGGCGTGATACTACCTAGGATTTGGTATTTACAAGGATTACTACGTAGGAGTACTATATGTCCTTACACATTTGGAAGCATCACTTATAGTCCTGAAATACATAGGAACCATACCATATTACTTGCATATTCGGAGTATGATGTTTGCTGCCAAAGCACCTTGAAATAATCATCAGCACGTTAACTTACCATATTAAGAGACATGCTAATTAATGGTCGACCACAGACCATGCTCAATTAATAAATCATCCACCTACCTACACATACTTCCTCCGTTTCTTTTTACTCCCGTGTAAGACTTGTCAGAATTCAAACTTTGTAAAATTTGACCAAGTCTATGAGAAAAATGTCAACATTCACAATACCAAATCAATATCATTAGAAGCATCATGAAACTAATTTTTATATCCTATAACTTTTGTATTGCAGACGTTGATATTTTTTAATATAAAGTTGGTCAAACTTTACAAAATTTGACTTCAGATAAATCTTATATGTGGTGTAAAAAGAAATGAAGAGAGTACTAATTAACCCAAAAATAATTAAATTATGAAAATAATATAATGTATAAACCCCATTACATAAAACGAAGGGTCAAACTATTCTATACTCACCCGCAACCCCAAAAAAATTGTTTCATACTCACACAACCTGCTCTTGCTAGATTGTAGTGCCAGTTCTACATAAACACTCTTTTTAGTCTAAATGAGGAAGTTGAGTTCCATATTGTGATTTATTGCCACACATAAATAGTCAATTCATAAATCAAACACATTGGCTAACTAAAATCACACCAGCGGTTACAAAAACATGATAACCATAGGTGTCCATGCACATAGCGGGGAGACAAAAGACCAAAATGTATATATTGTGTTAATGTATTTTCTTTGTTCATATCACATGTAAATAGGAATGTAATCCTACCGAACAATTGTTGTATATTTCGGCTAGGATCTCTCTGATTCACCTTGATTAGCAAGGCATGTAAGCCCTATATATGTGAATACAAGGCGCCCTTGAGGTGGTGTGAATTGCACAACAAACTCCACAACAATACAAGTTTCCTTGGTATCAGACTATTGTCCATGGAGCAATGCTAGACTCATGGGGGTGTTTTTACAACAATGCAAGTTTTATTGGTATCAGACTATTATTCATGGAGCAATTGCACAACAATGCAAGTTTTATTGATTGTCCATGCCATCGACCAATTTTCTTAAGTGACAAGCGTATTAGCTGGTGCAAGATAATTAATGCAAGCCTACTAGTTACGCGACCTGGCTAGGCTGATTACAATACAATGTGCATACTATATACTGTATCAGGAACTACATATGAGGACACATATGTCATGTTTTTTTAAAACAATACATATGTCATGCTTGTTGTCAAGACAGTCAGAGTACACGTAAGGGTGCTGCCACTGTGCCAAGATGACACAGATGGCGGTCTATGGCTACAGCTAGTTAACCACCATATTTTATACCCATGGTCAAAGGTCACATATATAATATGAAGTTATGAACCATGAAAGCACAAAGACCTAATAACAGTAGGATTCGCTAACACCGTATCATTAGTTAATTATTACCACTTGGTTCAGCAACCCCTACTAAACCCCTGGCTATCGAACTTGGCCAGATGCATGCTCGCTCTCCGCCTCCTCATCTAGCTGCTGCCAAGCTTGCTAGCCAGCAAGCCCAGCCAGCCATGGATGCTCACTACCCCAAGTACCTTCTCTACGGCATCCTCATCCTCGGCTCATGGCTCATCTCCTGTCTCCTGCACTTCCAGTTCTTCCATCTCTCCCTCTTCTCCTATGGGCCCCGCTCCGGCGCGTCGTTCGTCCTCATCCCGCTGTCGGTGCCCATGGCGCTCGATGCCAGCTTCCTGCCAGCTCCCTCTGCCGTCGCCGAGGATGGCCCCCTGCGCCGGCTTTCGTCAGCAGCGTCGTCGTCTTGCCAGGGGAGGTACGTTTACATGTTGGATGTGCCGTCGCGGTTCAATGTTCTCAGGGACTGCGTCGAGGGCTCGCCGGCGTTTCAGGACGAGTGGCACGTATGCTCCCTCATGGCCAATGTCGGCATGGGCCCAGTGCTCCCTCCCGCCACCGGCAATGGAAGCGACGGTGACACGGGTGTCATCCCCAACACCGGATGGTAAGCTCCTTGATTTGTCATCTATTAATGGCGTAGGTCAACCGGTGTGGGTTTTGCCGGCATTCATGGTGCTTATACATGAGTTAGCTGCGTCTAAGAATGTTACGTGCAGGTATGCCACGGATCAGTACGCCCTGGAAGTGATCGTGCACAACCGTATGCGCCAGTACGAGTGCCTTACCGACGACCCGGCGGCGGCGACGGCTCTGTACGTGCCCTACTACCCGGGGCTGGAGCTCCAACAGCATCTCTGCGGGTTCAACGCCACGGTGCGCAACGGGCCGTCGTCCGAGTTCCTGCAGTGGATGTCGGCGCGGCCGCAGTGGGCGGCCTTCGGCGGCCGCGACCACTTCATGGTCGTCGGCAAGACCACCTGGATGTTCCGGCACAAAGAGGGAGACGATAGCGGCACCCAGAAGGTCTGTGGCAACAACTTCCTCGAACAGCCCGAGTCCGGCAACATGACGGTGCTCACCTACGAGTCCAACATCTGGGATCGGCGGGACTGCGCCGTGCCGTACCCGAGCTACTTCCACCCCACGTCGGCCGGCGAGGTTTCCGCGTGGCAGGCGCGCGTCCGCGCCACAGAACGTCCCTGGCTATTCGCGTTCGCCGGCGCACGGCGTGCCAACGGGACGCTTGCCATCCGCGACCGCGTCATCGAGTCGTGCGCCTCCTCGCCTAGCCGGTGCGGGTTCATCGACTGCAGCCACGGCCTGGAGGGCAGCATCACCTGCCGGTCGCCGCGGAGGCTCGTCTCCGTCTTCGCCTCGTCCCGTTTCTGCCTGCAGCCGCGCGGCGACTCATACATGCGCCGCTCCTCCGTCGACGCCATCATGGCCGGGTGCATCCCCGTCTTCTTCCACGAGGCGTCCACCTTCAAGAAGCAGTACCGGTGGCACGAGCCGGATCCGGAGAGCAGCGGCAACGGCGACGGCCGCCCGTACTCGGTGCTCATCGACCCCGACGAACTCCTCGAAGGGAAGGTGGACGTCGAGGGGGTGCTAGCCAGGTACACCGACGAGGAGGTGGCCGCCATGAGGGAGGAAGTGATCAAGATGATCCCGAGGTTCCTGTACAAGGATCCCCGGGTGAGGTTCGAGGGGGACACGAGGGATGCGTTCGACATCGCCATTGATGAGGTGATGGCCAGGATCAGGAGGATCAAGAATGGGGAGGATTTGGGACGGTTTGCTGCTGATGATGTGATGGTTGCTAAGGGCTCCTGACACTATAGCTAATTATTACTGTACGTAGGTGGCCTTTTGCCTTTGTACTAGTTTTGTTGTTGCTACGTTGTTGTTAGTGGGAATGCAAATTATATGGTGTCCGTCTAATTCTCAGTAGTAATGGGTTCTCACTCCGTACAGTCGTCGTTTCTTCTTTTTGCCATCTATGATTAACTATAGTTGCCATCTATTGTTAATCAAGATAAGAGCTTTATTAATGATAAAAAAGATAGAAACACTAACGCCCACATGTGTGGGCGTTTCCTAACTCGCCTACACGTCTGGATCGTCGTTTACTGTCTTTTGCACGAATCTTGACACAAAAAGTTAAATTTGATGTGCCACGTAGGACGGGGCTGGTGTGTGAGCGTTGGAGAGTTTGCCCACATGCCTGCACCACGCTGTTTGCCAGTTGCGCTATGTGGGCGAACTAGTTTCTGTCCATACAGCCATCACCTAGGTCATGCGCGTGGGCGAACTGCTTTTCGCCCACACGACACTCATACGTTGTGGATGGCAACTGCAGTTACGCGAACGTGGCAACTAGGTAAATACACATGACAACTGTGATTTTTTGCTAGACGGCAACTGCAATTGCGCGTATATGGCAATCAGATAAACACACATGGCAACTGTGACTAACAATAAATGGCAACTATGATTGGACCACACGTGACAACTAGGTAAACACACATGGCAACTACTGTTTGACCATATGTGACAAGTAGTTAATCACACACGGCAACTACAGTTTGATTACACGCGGCAACTACCAAAACTTAGACATGGCAACTATAGTTAGTCAAAACAGATAAAGTTGTCATACTTTTACAACTACACCTGCCATCCCGGATAACTACATCTGCCAACCAGAATGGCAACTAAATCATCATTTCGCGGGATACCTAACGTAGCTGCGTCAGGACATGTGGGCATTTTTACTTCATGCCACACGCGCGGGGTGGAGATGAGTAATACTTGTTGGGCGTGTGGCATGAAGTAGCCACGCCCACACGTGTGAACAATTTTAATGTCCGCTCACACACAGCCCGTGTGGGCTGCCTTCTACTCACACCACACACGGTATGTGGACACATGTCGAATATACTACATGTGTGATAGTTATCGACGTCATAATTATAAAATGGATTTGCTAATTCTCAGCGAGATGAAAATTAGCTGTATCACATCTAGATCTTCCACCGTTCGATTTATTTGTCTGTAAAATTGGGGCAATGAAGATCTCGACTGTGTCGTGCTTTTCCGCGTGGAGTTGTCACGTCTGTTGGGCCTTTTTCTACTTCGCGATGGGGCGGGCTGCTACCAGATTTCTGCAAACGCATAGGAAGATGGCGGGGTTAAGCACCTTACTAATCACTTGTGATTGTGTCTAACAAAACTAATTAATTGCAATTTTATCCTTTTGTTTTGTTTTTCTCTCATTTGTTATTTTTTATTTCAGAATTGCTAAAACTCAGTTTTAATGATGTCTCATCTAAGTTTCGATCCATTTGATCTGTTGCTATAATTTTTTTTCCAGTTCTTTGATCGGGGTTGTTTAATCCCGTTCGGTGTTGCTTTTTTTTTAGAAGAGTCCAATGTTGCTTTGTGCGTCCGTTGTCCACTTTGCAGCTCGTCAGGCCAGGCATCATTTTTGTTGGGCCGTTTTTTCATGGCCTATTTTCCATAGCCCGTTTCAGTTTTTTGAGTTGTGTAATAATCGAAATCACTAATTAAAGAGTACTCGTTGCAAAGATCACTTCAATTTTCCTAGTTACGACAAGTGGTGCACATGTATCATTGCCACTTGTCGCAACCTGGGAGTTTTTTCTTTTTTCGTAGATCTGTTTATTCAAAACATTTTATCTCTCAAACCGTGCGTTCAAATCTCGAACAATTTTCACTCTTGGATTCCTCGTGTCGAGATCTTCAAAACTAGATCCCATGTTGATAGGTTTTGACGAACTTTGTTTTTCATGAAAAAAACCGAACGAAAAAATGAACAAAAAAACCGAACCGGGAGCACGGGTTTTTTCCTTTCCGAAAGAGGCACGCCCATGCCTCTCACGAAATAACAACCGTGCCTCTCGCGGAAGCAAAAGCCGTGACTCTCGTGGAAGAAAAGAAAACGTGTTTTTTTTCATTTTCCGAGGAAGCACGGCCGTGACTCTCGCGAAAGCACAACCGCGACTCTTGCGGAAGCAAAACCGTGACTCTCGCGAAAGGAAAAAAAACAGAAAACACGTTTTTTCCCCTTTCCGAGAGGCACGGCCGTGACTCTCGCGAAAGCACAACCATGCTTCTCTCAGAATCAAAATCGTGACTCTCGCGAAAAAAAACCAGAAAACGCGTTTTTTTTTCGTTTCCGAAAGGCACAGCCGTGACTCTCGCGAAAGCACACCCGTGCCTCTCGCGGAAGGAAAACCGTGACTCTCGCGAAAGAAAGAAAAACAGAAAATGTGTTTTTTTTTCGTTTTTGAGAGGCACGGCTGTGCTCTCGCGAAAGCAAAACCGTATCTCTCGCGGAAGCAAAACCGTGACTCTCATGAAAGAAAAAAGAAAACACATTTTTTCACGCAATTTTTTTCAAATTTTTTGATTAAAAAGCTAAAAAAGAGCGGTGAAAAAGCAAAACGTCGAAAAACCTCAGAAAAAAATGTTTAAAAAACAGAAAATGCGTGCGGAAAAAAATCCAAAGAAAGTGCCCAAAGCACGACATATGGGAATGGCTGAGAGCGTCAAATTAATCGTTGTAAGGCTCCTGAAAAAGCGCTTGTTAACTAGTTGCTCTTTGTAATAATAGTTGAAGAGACGAGTAGGCTGTATAAGTCGAAGGGACGAGCTGGCCCGTCGCTCATCAGTTCCATTCTTCACTCTTTCTCTTTCTTTATCCTGTTTTCCTTTGTCTTTGAAGCAGAGTCGTCCCCATCATGGGAATGTATCCGGTGCACCTGCACTTATGGTATTACCGGTGCACCGGATGCCATAGAATATTTTAAAAAATCTGAAAAAATTCTAGCATGTTAACACAACATCAATGTATGATGTTAGAAAATTTCATATAAAAAGTTGAAATATTTTTTGAGACACAAAAATGACAAATTTAACATCAGTGTGATAATGGGCCAAATCTAAAGTCCAAGTTATGTTATGTACTATTCAGTGTTGAATCTGTCATTTTTCTTTTGGGCGTTATGTTTTGAATTTTGACTTGAAATTTTGTGACAATCTACATTGATGTTGTGCAAGCGCGCTAATTTTTTTTCATATTTTTTTGAACATTTTAAAAGCACAATGTGAGTTTGGTGCACCGGTAGCACCACAAACTCCGGTGCACTAGATATTTCCCCTCCCGATCATGGATCTCCTTCTAAACACACAAATGCCCTTTTCTTCTGTTTTTATTTTGCAAGTCTAACCTTGACATGCAAGGAGCCTGATATTTTTTTTCTTATCCTAGTTGCAAGTCGGCCATCGATATGAAATTTAGCTCGACTCACTTTTGGTCTCTCAACATGCACTCAACCTGCATATTTATTTTCATGTCCTAGTTGCAAGTGGACCACTGATATACAATTGGGCCCTACACATTTTTCGGCACTCTTGCAAATGCACCCCATCATGCAACAAGGTTCATCTTTTTTTGTCCCAGTTGTAAATCAACCATCGACTACCGACACGCAGTTGGGCCCTAGACACTTAAAATGACGTCATATAGGCATGCATTCTTTTTTTCTCTTTGCATGAGTCCTCTGCTGAAAGCCTGTTGCACGCACAAGCAGAGGCCCAAGTTGAGGACATGATCCAAGCACGTGCTGGGAAAGCCCAGGGTTTCAACAAATAAAGCTCACAGATTTGATGATTGCCTGCGGTGGTCTTCATGGGACCCAAGCGACGGCAGCCTCCCATGATATACTTTTCCTCGCTGTCGGCGACGGTTACGAACGTTTGGCTGCCTCGTTGATCTCCATGATGCCGGCTTCTTTCTCCGTCAGCACGACGCGGTTCCGCACACGTTGAGGGCGGATGTCACGGGAGGAGCAGTACTGTGACGCCCCGAGACCGTTGTGCCTCCCGTTGTTTGGCTATGTTACTACTTTGCTCAGCCCCTCTTATAGCTAACCTATATCATGCCTACCGTTGTTTGGCTATGTTACTACTTTGCTCAGCCCCTCTTATAGCGTTGCTAGTTGCAGGTGAAGATGGAGTTTGTTCCTTATTGGAACATGTTTATTGTTGGGATATCACCATATCTCTTATTTAATTAATGCATCTATATACTTGGTAAAGGGTGGAAGGCTTGGCCTTATGCCTGGTGTTTTGTTCCACTCTTGCCGCCCTAGTTTCCGTCATACCGGTGTTATGTTCCTTGATTTTGCGTTCCTTACGTGGTTGGGTTATAATGGGAACCCCTTGACAGTTCGCCTTGAATAAAACTCCTCTAGCAAGGCCCAACCTTGGTTTTACCATTTGCACTAACAACCTATCACCTTCCCTTGGGTTCTGCAGACTCAAGGGTCATATTTATTTTAACCCCCCCAGGCCAGTGCTTCTCTAAGTGTTGGTCCGAAACAGAGCCACTTGCGGTGCCACCTCGGGGAAACTTGAGGGCTGGTTTTAGCTGTACGTAGTGTTCATCCGGTGTTGCCCATAGAACGAGATATGTGCAGCTCCTATCAGGATGTCGGCGCATCGAGCGGTCTTGCTGGTCTTGTTTTACCATTGTCGAAATGTCTTGTAACCGGAATTCCGAGCCTGATCGGGTCTTCCTAGGAGAAGGAACATCCTTCGTTGACCGTGAGAGCTTGTGATGGGCTAAGTTGGGACACCCCTGCAGGGTTTTGAACTTTCGAAAGCCGTGCCCGCGGTTATGGGCAGATGGGAATTTGTTAATGTCCGGTTGTAGAAAACCTGAAACTTAACTTAATTAAAATGGATCAACCGTGTGTGTAGCCGTGATGGTCTCTTTCCGGCGGAGTCTAGGAAGTGAATACAGTGTTGGAGTTATGCTTGAACGTAAGTAGTTTCAGGATCACTTCTTGATCATAGATTCTCGACCGTGCCTTTGCCTTCTCTTCTCGCTCTCATTTGCGTAAGTTAGCCACCATATATGCTAGTGCTTGCTGCAGCTCCACCTCATACCTTTTCCCTACCCATAAGCTTAAATAGTCTTGATCACGAGGGTGTGAGATTGCTGAATCCCCGTGACTCACAGATACTTCCAAAACCAGTTTGCAGGTGCCGATGATACCGTGCAGGTGACGCAACCGAGCTCAAGGAGGAGCTCGATGAAGATCTTATTCGTTGTGTAGTTTCGTCTCCAGTTGATCAGTAGTGGAGCCCAGTTGGGGCGATCGGGGATCTTTTGCATTAGGGGTAGTCTCCTTTTATTTTGGTTCTGTAGTCGGACCTTGTATATATTTGGTTGATGTAATGCTATTTTTATGTATTGTGTGAAGTGGCGATTGTAAGCCAACTCTGTAC
>NW_024115923.1:0-14110 GCF_003073215.2 Triticum urartu | reverse complement strand
GAAAGGGGGGAGTCCTACTCCCGGTGGGAGTAGGACTCCTCCTGGCGCGCCCTCTCCCTGGCCAACCGCACCCCCCCTTGCTCCTTTATATACGGGGGCAGGGGGCACCCCATAGATACAACAATTGATCAAGTTGATCTTTTAGCCGTGTGCGGTACCCCCCTCCACCATAGTCCACCTCGATAATACTATAGCGGTGCTTAGGCAAAGCCCTACGTCGGCAGAACATCAACATCGTCACCACGCCGGCGTGCTGACAAAACTCTCCCTCAACACTCAGCTGGATCGGAGTTTGAGGGACGTCATCGGGCTGAACGTGTGCTGAACTCGGAGGTGCCGTACGTTCGGTACTTGATCGGTCGGATCGTGAAGACGTACGACTACATCAACCGCGTTGTGCTAACGCTTCCGCTTTCGGTCTACGAGGGTACGTAGACAACACTCTCCACTCTCGTTGCTATGCATCACCATGACCTTGCATGTGCATAGGAAAATTTTTAAATTACTACGTTCCCCAACATGGACGACTATATTTGGATACCGGAATGGTTCCGGGTGAGATCGGGAATATACCGGAGCACCGGGAGGTTATCGGAACCCCCCGGGAGGTATATGGGCCTTATTGGGCTTTAGTGGAAAGGAGGGGAAAGGAGCAAGGGAGGTGGCACCCCCCAAGCCTAATCCAAATTGGGAGGGGGGCCGGCCCCCCTTTCCTTCCTCCCTCCTTCCTCTTCCTTCCCTCTCCTACTCTAAGTTGGAAAGGGGGGAATCCTACTCCAAGTTGGAAAGTAGGACTCCCCTTGGCGCGCCTCTCCCTGGTCGGCCGCCTCCTCCCCCTTGCTCCTTTATATACGGGGGCAGGGGGGCACCCCAAAGACACAACAATTGATCATTGATCTCTTAGCCGTGTGCGGTGCCCCCCTCCACCATAATCCACCTCGATCATATCGTAGCGGTGTTTAGGCGAAGCCCTACGTCGGTAGCATCATCACCATCGTCACCACGCCGTCGTGTTGACGAAACTCTCCTGAGAAACTTTGTTGGATCGGAGCTCGCGGGATGTCATCAAGTTGAACGTGTGCAGAACTCGGAGATGACGTGCGTTCGGTACTTGGATCGGTCGGATCGTGAAGACATACGACTACATCAACCGTGTTGTGCTAACGCTTCCGCTTTCGGTCTACGAGGGTACGTGGACACACTCTCCCGTCTTGTTGCTATGCATCATCCTGATCTTGTGTGTGCGTAGGAAAATTTTGAAATTACTACATCCCCCAACATCTCATCCTCGCCTGACATCATATATTCTCCCTCTATTCACAAATATAAGATGTTCTAACTTTTCCTAAATCAGGTGTATATCGGACACATGTTAATGTCTTTATCGAAAAAGACATGTGTTAATGTGTTTGTTCATCCATTTTAGTCTATATAGTCTATATTAAAATATCCAAACATCTTGTATTACTGAACGGGGGAGTTACATTTTTTTCCATAGAATCCAAAAAGGATCGAGCTCGACTATCAAACTAAAGTGCACATTAATTCCTAGTTACTAACGCATCCAGTTTTAGGCTAAGTAACCTGTAATTCCGGGTGGATGGGGTTTAAGAAATATTCAAACAAGAGAATGAACAAGGAACATTGTATGCTTTGTTACATGCGTGTACGGAGTAGGGCAGATTCATGTGTGCTGCGTGCCAATGAAGCTATACTAGTGGTTGGGGCCCGCTATTGCAGGCCATTTAAGAGAAAACTATGCGTACCTCATCATCATGTCAAAAATATATTAAAAAATTCTCACGTCACGTAGACATCACAACCATCTTAAAAGCAAAAAAAGAAAAAATCTAGAAAAACTTCTCTTAAAAAAAGTGCCCCTGCCATTAAGAAAAACTCTAAAAAGGAATTTCTCATCATGACCAACCAACATGCGCCACATGGCGTAGCTGGTTGGCCACCATTCTAGCGTCTCTTAATTTAATTGTGGGCCATTTAAGAGAAAGCTATGTGCACCTCATCATTATGTCAAAAAAATAAAAAAATATTCTCACGTCACGTGGACATCACAACCATCTTAAAAGCAAAAAAGAAAAAATCTAGAAAAACTTCTCTCAAAAAAAGTGTCCCTGCCATTAAAAAACTCTAAAAAAGAATTTATCATCATGACCAACCAACATGTGCCACATGGCGTAGCTGGTTGGTCACCATTCTAGCGCATCTTAATAGGTTTAATTGCGGACCGTTTAAGAGAAAGCTATGCACACCTCATCATCATATTAAAAAAATAAAAAATATTCTCACGTCACTGGACATCACAACCATCTTAAAAGCAAAAAAGAAAAAAAAATAGAAAAACTTCTCTCAAAAAAAATGTCTCTGCCATTAAAAAACTCTAAAAAAGAATTTATCATCATGGCCAACCAACATGCGCCACATGGCGTAGCTGGTTGGCCACCATTCTAGCGCCTCTTAATAGGTTTAATAATAACACCCTTGCTTTGTAGCTATACGAGTAAGCAAGAATAGTTTTGCTGCGGTTAGGTAGATCAGTTCATGGAAGCAGCTATTAAAGCCACACGACGACGATCCAGTATTTGTTCTTGACTCGGTATAACCCGCGGCGGCACCATTTTTCCCAACTGCTACACGGTGCGATTGCATGCACAAACACCAGTCCGTCGGTCCGTCAACCCATCTCCATATCGACCAATTATATATGATCACCCATCTCCATCTCGAGCATAGCTAGCTCGTTAATTTGCTTAAGAATCGCACAAGTAACCTTCACACAATGACACAATCTGTTACGCTAGTGATTGCGTTGCAGATGCAAATTTTGAGTAACATTAAGCAGATAGTGACAGTTCAAGCACATTGTAGGCGACCATGTATTTATGTTCCAAACAGAGACCCAGTCAGAGAGACATGATACTCTACTTTTTACGTACAGCTTCGTGGAGTACAAAGTATACTTCGCACTAACAGAAAGCATAAACATTTTCTTCGTCCTCGGGATTGTTTATTATAGAAAGTGTTGTCTGAGATCTCTTTGAACCCCAGTTATGCTTACATGCATCGACAAACAATTCTCATTCCCTTCTCTCTCGGTAATTTGTCATCCGACACGATGCGTTGCATTGCATGATGCATGCCATCCGATACGGCTTGGTCCAGTTATTAACATCACCGGATGCAACGCGGTTCATGGCTGTCAGAAGAGTGTCGTGTGTGTGTGTTTTTTTTTGCGAATGAATTCTTTCATTACTCAAGTATCAGAGAATACAATTCGTCCCACAAGTGCCAAAACATCATCCGGACCAGAGCCTAGCCAAACCAAAGTTCGGCGTTGCAACCTACCAAAATTTGCCAAGGCATGACTAACCCTATTATAGCTCCGACGAATATGAGTAATGTAAGAATTCCTTTCTCCCAAACTACTAATGATCTCCCTGATAATGAAAGCATATTTAGATTTGTTGCTATTCCCTGTCTTAATCATATTGACAGCCTCTAAACAATCAGATTCCACATCTATTGGTAAGATGCTCCACTGAAGGGCCAAAGAAATTTCCTCCCTTATTGCAAGTAACTCTGCCTCCAGCACATCATCACATGCATAGAGAAGTCTGCAAGCACTGAAAACAATTTCTCCTTCGTGATCCCTTAGGATCATTCCGGCTCCCGCCGTAAAGCCCAGGACCGAGGCATCCGTGTTGAGTTTGACTCTGCCCACTGCTGGAGCGGACCAAGAACCACCCACTTCATCAACTCTGTATATGTCCTGATCGGGAATATGAAGACATGCAGCTGACATTTTTCCTTTCACTAAAGCATCACTTGAGCATATATGAATAGAGTTTAGGGATGACAGATAGCTGGACAGGAAGCGCACAAAAACATCCACGGGCGGTGGCTGTTTTGCATGCACAATTTCGTTACGCACATACGAGATTCGCCAGAATAGCATCATAATCCTAGCTCTCTCCTCTTCATGCAGTTTCGACAGGAGATGAAGGAACCAATCACGCCCAACATGTATGATGCTTAGACGGTACGGCAATGTCCATTCCTTCGCCATGGCCTTCCATAGGAACACAGCATGATTACAGGTGCAAAACACATGGAACGAGTCCTCCTCCTCCATACCACACACAGGGCATGTACCTGAGACTTCCAAGTTCCTTTTCACTTTATTTGTCCAATTTGCTAGCGAATCTGTAGCTAACCTCCAAGCAAAAGACTGAACCTTTGGTGGTACAGAACTTTGCCATATAAATTTCCATGCTTCTCTTGTTCCATCCGGCCGGGAACGTGTAGAGACCTCATTAGGATTTGAGCATTCATCACTAGCCAGTTTATACGCACTACGTACAGTAAAAACTCCACTTTTTTCAGACCCCCAAGCAACAAAGTCTTCCTCTAGCCGAGCAGATGGTTTTATTTTCTGAATTTCAACAATGTCGACCGGGAGAAAGAACTGATTTATTTTGTCAAAGTCCCAATTACCATGGATATTCAGAAGCTCCGAGACCCACTTTAGGCGGCACCTACCACGCTGTGAAATCAAGCCTCCGGTTGGCTCGCGTGCTATCCATCGGTCTCTCCATATACGTACACTCTGACCATTTCCGATTCTCCAGACCACGCCTTTTTTCAGAAGTTCGAGACCATAGGCAATGGCCTGCCATGTAGGTGATGGGTTACTAGTGAACACCGTATCCAGTAGGCGCCCATTTGGGAAATACTTCGCTTTAAAGAGCCTTGAGCATAAACTGTTTGAGAACTCTAATATTCGCCACACCTGACGAGCAAGGAGCGCTTGGTTAAATAGACGAAAGTCTTTAAAACCAAGGCCGCCTTGTTTCCTTGGCCTAGTCATTTTCTCCCATGCGTATTAATATGTTTTCCTCTTCCCTTTTTCTGCACCCCAAAAATAGTTCCTAACCATGTGGTTTAGATCATCACATACCTCCAGCGGGAGCTTGAACACACTCATAATATAAGTAGGGATAGATTGAGCAACAGCACGGATTAACACTTCCTTTCCCGCTTGAGTAGGGTGCCCATCATAAGCAAACAATCGATTTGAAAGTTTTACTTGCAGGTTCTGAAATTTTCCTTTTGACATACGGCCATCCGGAGTGGGCAGTCCCAAATATTTCTCTTCAAACTCTATCGTGGTTACTTGCAAAATATTTTTTACTCCGTCTCTGGTTCCTTCCGGACATGAGCCACCCACCATCATGGAGCATTTGGCAGGGTTTAACAGCTGCCCCGTGGCATTTGCATAAACTTCCAGAGTGCTTTTAATATATTGTGCTTCTTGGTCACACGACTTGAAAAACAAGAGCGTGTCATCCGCGAATAATAAGTGTGAGACTCCCGGTGCACTTCTAGTAATTTTCAGCGGAGAAATATTACCGGTATCAATCCCTTTAGTGATAAGAGCAGAGAGACCGTCAGCAACAAACAAGAATAAATATGGGACAGCGGATCACCTTGCCGAAGACCACGCGACGGTGCAAACGAATCCAAGATGACTCCATTGAATTTTACTGAGTATCTCACCGAGGTCACACATGACATAATCCAGTCAACCCACCGGTGAGCAAAGCCAAGCTTTTGCATCGTTTGCCTAAGGTAATTCCAGTCCACTCTATCATAGGCTTTTGAGAGATCAAGCTTATAAGCACAATAACTCCTGGTAGGGTCCTTCTCTTGCTTTATATGATGAATACATTCAAAGGCAACATAGGCATTGTCGGTAATCATACGTCCAGGAATAAAAGCACTTTGCGAAGGCGAAATAATCTCATCTAGAACAGGCCTTAACCGGTTTACTAAGCATTTTGAGACCACTTTGTAAACCACATTACATAAACTTATGGGGCGGAAATCCGTGATTTTCACAGGGTTATCAATTTTCGGGATCATTACAATGATAGTATCATTGACATTTTCAGGCATTATCCCACATTGAAAGAAATTTTTTACCGCAGCAATTATACCTTCCTTCATTGTCCCCCAGTTACGCTGAAAAAACCGCGCGGGGAAGCCATCCGGACCCGGCGCTTTTAGAGGTCCAATTTGGAACAGAGCGTCTCCAATCTCCTTGTCTGAGAATTCCGCACATAAAACATCATTTATTTGCGGAGTTACAACAGCCTCAAACAAATCAGTGACTTGGCCGTGATCAAGACTTGGGTCAGCCGAAAACAGCTCCTCAAAATAATCTGTAGCGGCCTTCCCCATCTCCTTAATCCCCGTATGCACAACACCTTGAGCATCTTCCAACTTCTTAACTCTATCTTTCCTTGCCCGCCATACTGATTTTGCATGGAAAAATTTTGTGTTCCTGTCTCCTGCTTTTAGCCAATCTATCCACGTTCACAGGCACGTCCACGTTGCTTTGAAGACATAGGAGTGTCAAGCATGCCCATATAGACTAAATTTGGAGAAACATGTTGCTATAAGTCAGAGGGCATTTTTGGCAATTACAGACACATGTACTAGAGTTCTAGATCAGGTGCAATATAATTTCAAGTTGTTGAAAGATTTGTAATGTTGTGTGTTCCGCTTGAGATATGTGAAGCTTGTGTGTGTTGCATGCATAACCGCAACAACAATTTGTAAGTTGCATGAATTTGCAGTTAAGGTAAGTCGATTTCGTGGGAGAAGAAAGAGCGGGCGAGGCGGAGCTCTAAGGCCAAGTCAGGAACAAGCTGGAGTCGGAGACGATGCGGCTTGTGTGGCATCTTAGGTAGAAAAGACTTTGTGAGGGGGGGGGGGCTTCTAATATTTGATTCCTATTTGATTCCCACTCAGATTGACAATGTCCTCGCGCAAGGTTGGGACCCGGCGGCGAGCGGAGCGGGACACTGCAGGAGGAATAGCTCAAGGAGGCCGATCCAAAAAGTTGACTTACACAAAAGATATCAGGCGACTCACCAATAGTGGGTCCCATAATCCACCGGATTTGTTAGTTCATAGACAAGTGATTTACTTTACTCCCTCCGTCCATATATATGTAGGGTCTAATGCGTTTTTTTTAGTGCCTTTGACTATTGATAAGATTGGAAGAAAGGATATATGCTTTTGTTCTCGTATATATATCCTTATCCCTTGCAATCACGAGAACCTAGCAATAAGATTTTGTCCTTCTACTTCAATCATAAAAACATGGTAATAAGATTTATTTATTTTAGAGAGCACAACTACGTGACCACTTGCGGCATTGCCTACCTCCACTACAACTCTCACATCGTTTCAATAGTTCTCTTGTTCCATCCATTCTCAGACGATCAGACCCATAAACAGTAGTACTTGGCCATCCAAACCATGGCGGACTCTTCTCAGAAATGCACCGAGTAGAAGAGAAGCGGTGATCTCCAAGCCTTCAGACAGAAATGATGGCAATAAAGTTTTTCGGACCAAGCAAATACATGCCACTATCCTGAACTGTCTACCTCCACTACACTGTCCTGCTCTACAACTGCATCCTACACGGCTACATCGATGAGCCACTGCTGCCATTGTTCAACGACACCAGCAAAACTGTGTGTATGTCTTACAAGAGAACCTGTTTTGGATGTGTTGGCCGAACTATGCACAAGGTAGCGTGTTCATATGTACTGCCTTATACCGTCTTTGTTTGAAATGCTTTAGACCTTTTGTGCTGCTAGGAAAACTTATGACGTATTATGCCTCATGTTAATTCCTCGAATTAAATACCTCTCATATTCTGCAACTTCAGAAAACCGAGGATGCCAAAGGCTTCAATTGTGAATATTTCAACGGCCTGAAGCCTCCAACCGTTACCGAGGCATGACAACGCCAAGCTGGAACTACAAAAATAATGGACCCTTTTACTGCTCATGTTCTCATTGGTCCGGCAAGCTCTGCAAGGCAGGAAGACAATACCATTAGAGAACTGAAGTATGTTTTTAAGAATGCCATTCGAGCTAAAGCTGAACAAGGTTGCCATTCCTATCAACCCTTATATCTTTTCCATCAAATATTTCCTCCCTACACATTTTTTTTTAGATAAGACACCCAAAGGGCATCTTATATCTGACAAGTATCAAGGAAAACAGTAGCTAGTACAATGGAAAAACAAGAAGACACAAAACGACCAAAGGGCAGCCCCAGTGCATGTAGCTCCTGCTTGCGCAGGGTCTGGGGAAGGGTCCGACCACTTTGGGTCTATCCGCCACGATCTTGTTGGGTACCATGTTAAGTCCCATGTGAAGAAGTTGCAAGCATATGTTGTGTGAGTATTAGTGCCCATTTAAGCTCGTATACATAAACATATATCCGAGAAAGCCCGATGCATGTAGCTCCTGCTTGCGCAGGGTCTGGGTAAAGGTCCGGCCACTTTAGGTCTATAGTACGCAGTCTTTTCCTACATTTCTGTAAGAGGCTGTTTCCAGGACTTGAACCCATGACCTCATGGTCACAAGGCAGCAGCTTTACCACTGCGCCAAGGCTCCCCTTCTTCCTTCGACTTCACACCGCCAGCTGGAGCTGAAAATTTTCACTGAACCAGCAGTAAGGGGAAGGGACACCTGCAAACGCCCTCGTCATACCCTCACAGACCTTTTGCTGACGCTGGATCGGACGTCGTCGAGGTAGACTGGTAGAGAGACACTGGAGAAACCTTATTCCAATGCGCCAGCGCCATCACCTCCTCAGATGCCACGAGGGAACCAAAACCTAAGGGGAACATGGGCCTACTAGAACCAAGAAAAACGGACGGGGCGGGTCACCACTCCTCTGGCCGCTGACGAGGCTGCCGTACGAGAATGACAAAGGAGACCTTGGGTAACGGCCAGGGTTTGCATGAAAATGTAAGTCCTTTTTTAGTGTAAATGTGCTCATTTTTTACTATTTACTTTTAGGATGACTCAAAAGTGGAAAAGGTTATGCGGCAGCTGGAGATGGTGGCCTCCCCGGTCTTTCCGAAGAGGCCTGCTGGCAATGCAACGTTGTGATGTGGGCTGCAGCATAGAGCGTGGGCGTCTGGGGTGCTATGTACACCGGCGCCAGCATGTCCAAGAAGATTGCTTCGCTAGTTCTGGCTGGGTCCTGCCATCCACCTGCCGACTCCTAGGCACATATGGGTGGAAGGTACGTTGGCCCGGACAGCCCTAGAGATGTGGTCTTCTTCGGAGGCGCCTGGCAACGGCTGTGACGCGGCCTTGAGGCCTGAATCTACCTACCTCGCCATTCATGGTTGGAGGCTGAACAAGGGGAGACCTTTCGTCGTTGCGGTCAGTACTTGGTGGCACCTCCTCACCTGCTCGTTTGGTGAGGACGGTGGTGTGTGTGCGTGTGTCCCTCCTCCTGGGAGGTTGTACCTGTACTGTTGTTCTCTTCCTGTTCAATGAAATGAAGCGCAAAATCTTTTGCATTTTCTCAAAGAAAAAAAAGTGGAAAAGGTTAAGTGCTTGCAGAAAGTCAAAGCCTTCAGAATCATATCCAGTAATTTTGTTCTGGTTCAATTCATCTAAAGATGTTAACTTCCAAAAAAATCATCTACAGATGTTTGATGCGGAGACCATGTTCACATACATACACAAGTCCATACACGAACCCTAGAAGTATACCATCAAAGTTTAAGATCGCGGGCAAAAGGATTTAGCGGCTGGCTCGTCAAAACGCTACGGCCGCTATAGCGGGCGATAGTGGCCGCTATGCCATTTAGCGGGAACAGTACATATGCATGTTTGTCTGAAGAAACAGATGATTTTCAGCAGAAAACAGAGGATTTTCTTCGAAGCAGTGTTGAAAATCTATGCTACAACCTACAAGTCGTGCAATACCAATAGGCTGACATGCTCTGTTGCTTGTATTGAATCAAAAAAACGATAGAGATTAGAGAGGATCAGAGCAATCCTGTACCTCCTGGAGATATACTGGGAGTTGGAACCGTGTGAGACTGAGCTATCATTATGGAGTGTGGACACATCGGCGTCGTCCTGCAGAGGCCTTCGTCGCCGGTCGCAGCGTTGGCGTGTCCGCAGCAGTATAGGTTGCGGCTCCTGCCAGGTGCTCTGGTCTCCGCTTTGCTGCCTCGCACATCAGTGCATCCGACTTCCGGCGAAGCAGCCGCCGGCCCACCGAGCGCAGCTGGGAAGAACCGCGCAGCCGCAGCAGCAGCTGAGAAGGGAATGGGGATAACGATGAGTTAGGTTTTCTGGATGAGCTGCTCCTCTGTCCTCTCTATCGGGGCAAATGTGGGCCTGGCTCTTGTTGGGCCTCTGTTTCAGGCCGTCCCAGCGAAATTGCAGCGAGCGCAAATGAGTTTTGCGCCGTTTCGTGCAGCGATCGCGTGATTAACCACAGATCGCGTTTTTTCAGGCATCGCGTCGCGGGGAGGCTTCCAGCCAGCGATCGCGCCGCGATCGCGCAATTTTCGCCCGCGATTTAAAAGTTTGTATACCATACAAGTTAAAATTGAGGAGCATGTCTCTTATATTGCTGTGAAGATAAATTGGGTTCTATGCTCTTGACTTTTTGCCATATTCATACAATTAACGTTTCTAGGATGTCATTTTCATTGGAATAATCTTGCACATCCTGGGAACTCTGGTTTCCTTAAAACAGACTAAGATAAACTGACTTAGTATTTAGGTGCGCAATTTTCACGAACAACAACACTTTAATGTTGCACTCCCTCCGTCCCACAATATAAGACGTTTTTGCAAGCTTTGTTAGCTTGTAAAACCGTCCTATATTGTGGCACGGAGGGAGTAGATCGCAGGTCATTGGCAACTACTTACCAGACCAAGAGCTTCTGCAGCGGTTTTGACACCAGTAGTACATACGCCCCTGTATAGAGAGAGAAGGTGAACCCTCTCTGCAACTTCCAAATTCTTTTTAAGTCCACCAGCGACCATTTCCATTTCTGCCTGCAAGAGACAAAAAAAAGAGCTTGCATGAATCATGTTTTTTCTCACCAATAGGAGGATATATACACAATAACATTGAACAATGCCCAAAGAACCCTAGGTTTTTTAAGTTTAAATTATTTGTATGCATAGCCATATAGTGAGACAACTCAGGTAGTCTAAGCCAAATATTACGTTGGAAATATAGCAGCATGCCAGAGTTGATTATGTAACTAGTACATGAAACCTAGTCTTCGCTGCTACAGACATGCAATCACCTAGTATTCACACTACAGCCAGCCCCCAAGTGGGATAAACCATGGAAAACCATAGCAACTCAGCTCCTCTTTCTTCCCTCAGCTCAAAAGTTTAACTTGGTCTAAGAGTTTTACTACAGTTGTCTCCCTTGGATTTACACGCTGTGAAAACATAAATAAATCATATATAGGACAACGTATGGCCGTATGCACTTGCACAACACACTGTTGGGCGAGGGAATCACAACTTTGCAACTCTTGAGAAACTAAAGGATGAAAATGGATCGCAAAAGAAAACAGTAACACTGAGAAAGAAATTGCCGAGCTCAAAAACAAAATACATACAGAATTTTCTTCTGGAGGGAATACACGATGAATTCTACAGATCTTTACAAGCTCATCTAGTGCCTCCGTTCGTTTTCCCTGAATCTCTAGAGCCTGCGGGCAATGACAGATAGAATCAACATGATTGATACATATGCAAGGTCATAAACAAGTCTAAAATCCTACAAAAATCCATACCCAGCATTGCAAGAGACACGCACGAGTGCGAGCAGCAACTGATGCACAAATAAGTGTGGCAGCACGGAACTTGTCCAACCCAATATTCACAGAAAGACCAGCAAGAAAATCTCTTGGATTCTCTCCATTAATTTGTGTTGTCCCCATGTCTTCTGCTGTTCTTTAGTAAGAATAAAATATCAGGAACATGTGTATCGAATAAGCAATAAAATTAAAATAATTACAACAGTTTCTTCAAAGTAGATAGTTGCCATGAAGAGCTGAATGTGACATGAAATACACAAAAAATGCTGTCCTGAAACAGAACACACCTGCTGCAATCGTCCAGAACAAAGCCTGTTGTTGCCCTATAGAAAGAATCGCGTGCATTTTCTGCGTCAAATGAGACCTTTACTCCTGATATCTTGCATAACTGCCTTAGCTGCATTAAAATACAAGGAATAATTAAGGAACAGCAAGATGACATGTTTGACAAACTGAAAAATTATTCCAACAGTTTTCTGCTGCTCCGAAGATTGGGAGATTTATTCAACACAAAGTAAATCTTAAATCATTACATAATAATATTTGCAATAAGATATCTAAGAATCATGCCTATAAATGACATTGCTAGAATAATTAGGCTGATTTATGTAAACAAATCAATGTGGTGACCAACACACATGCCGTCAAGTCCAAGGAAGCAGGGTTGTGATGAATTTCTAATCAATATTACTTCAGTCGCATACAGATTGCTTTTAGTTCACAGTTGGTGATGCTGGCTTCAAAATCAAAATTACAGTAGGCAATAAAATATCAGAATTAAAATTCTATGTGTAAGGTGCCCAACAAGAAAATATTATTTTATGCAATTATGTGACTATATGCCAGGCTGCAGCTCCTGGCTTCTAGCTTCTAGGAACAAGCTGAAGCCGGCGAGTACAACTCTCCAAGCTCCACCAATGCTTAAGCCAGAGCCAGACAAGCTTAATGTGCATTTTTGATAAGCTGGAGCAAGCAACCTCTGGCCAGCTGCACGTCTCCTTCTACCAAAACAGTAAAACTAGACTGTTCCATAGCTAGCTTTTCAGAGCTCAAATTTTGAAGCCGGTGCTCGGCCAAACAGAGACCAAGATCTAGCAAGAGGTATATGTTAGCCAAACAATCCAATAGAAATGGTTGGAATCCATAGGGATATTGCAGTATTAAACAGTAAGAACGTAATCTAGAGGACCATGGCGTTCTATCAGATTGCGAATTTGTGTTATCTCTCTGAATGTCGACCTACTTCCCATGGAAAAAAAAATCCTAACTGCCTGGTACAGAAGGCTATATAGCAAGAAGAGCATGCCAGCACTTCTCAAATTCAAAGTTGATACAAATATGCAAAAAAAATAAAATATTATAACACCATAATGTTAAAGGTACGAAGACTAACTTGAACTGCATCATCGTATCTGTAATCCCTCCCCGCAACCCTATTGTCAATGATTGCTGGAACATGGAAAGATTTAAGGTTTTGATAAGTGAATCAGCATGGAAGTTCTCAGGAGTATGATAAGATGGCCTACATTACCTGCCAATGAAAAAGGGTAACACTATTAGACTATTAGTTATCTAGTACTTTGCATCACCTCCTGTTATGTGAAGGAAAGTGGCAACAATTATAAGAGGTAATTTTATCTTCCATGACCTCAAGGATCCGTATTTGAAGTTTGGACTACCACAATGAAGACACACAAGTTACATGTTCTAATCAATACCAAGAAACTAAGACTGAGGCCAGACACCATTCAAATGTTTGGGTTTAATTTGTAAAGGATGTTACTCCTTCTCTTTTTGGGTCAAACCAAAATTCAGCCAAATCTCACACATGGCAGTGATAGTAGAAAAAATCTGCATCCATCTAGACTCAAAAACAAAAGTTGGTTTTGCCTATTAGTGAAAGAAATGCTCAGAACAAATAAAACAGTGCTACTAGCACAGTTCTATTATTGTTCATCGGGCATTCAAAATGATACACTTCTATTTTTGAGTTCTGACAAGTATAAATGAACCTAGAAAGTTGATACTATTCTATTTTTCTGATCGATATGCTTATTTTATATGCAATCTGATTACGTTCAATATTCCTGTTAACTCCATATGTTTTAATGTTTGAACTAGAAACAGAACAGGATAGTTTGAGATATATGCAGGCATTCACCTCGGACCAATCTATTGGCCAATATCGCCCACCTCTCCGCTTCTTGCCCCAGTTCCACCAACTCGGTTTCTACCTCAGGCCACCACTCTGGGACCCTTCCCTGTGGTTCCTTCCTCCTGACCTTCCTTGCGGGCTCCTGGACGCGGCTGACCGGAGGCAGCACAGGAGACGATACAGCCACCACCACCTCCTTCCCTCCCATGCTCCGGTCCCGCTTCGTCACCACAGCTCCGCCCTCCGGCCGGTCCCCCCCC
>NW_024115922.1:0-13357 GCF_003073215.2 Triticum urartu | reverse complement strand
GCCGTTGCGGCCGGCGACTGCTGGCGCTCAGCCGCTCGCCTCGGCTTGCCGACCACACTTCTCAGGCCTCTGGTTGGCTCCTTCTTGTCGTTGCCACAGTACGCCCCAAGTCCAGACCGTGGCCGACGCGTCGCACCGCCTCTATCCAGACCGTCGCCGTGCTTGTGCTGCCCTTGTCGGCCCGTCCAGACGATGTTCGTCACACATGTTGTTTCAGAGAGAAACTCTGAACTTGCTGAAAAACTGAACACTGGATATTTTTGCGCTGCGTACGGCTTCTCAGCCTTTTCCGTTTCTTCTTATTCAGTCAAGTGCTTCAGAACAGAAACTACAAGATACCCGGTCCACGAGCAGGCTGATCGGACGTGCCATCCCACGTCCTCCTGATCGCTAGGTGTGGCCGTCACACGTTTACAATCGTGCCATCCCACGATCCACCTGTGACGGCTCAGCTAAACAAACTAACAGAAAGTCTGAAACTATGCCAAGTCGGGAACAGATTCCACGCTGCATGGCCCCTTATTTTAGCTAAGAAAAAAACTAGAGGACAACAAACAGCTCAACGGGATTATTTGCTAACAACACACAGCTTCCTCGCGGTCGTACATCATGTAGAGCTCCCCTCGATGGATGGCGATGTCTAGCAGTCGATCTGCGCCATCGGAATGTCCAACAGATGACACAGGAACCAGCGCACGAAGGCTTCCCAGTGGCACGTGTGGACAGGGAGGAGGCTGTGTCGTGCGCCCTGGAGGAAGCCGATGAGGACGCACTTTGGGAGAGGTGGTGAGCCACGGGAGTGCCGGCGGGAGAAACCGCCACTTCTGTTGGGCGACGAGGCTCCGCTGCTCGGCCATGGACAACACACAGGAGTGCATGCCTTGTGTTCGATGAAATGGCTCAATAAAACGACGAGAGAAATACCGCCATGTGGACAAAAACCAGTCAAAACCATACTGAGTCAGCAGCAATACCGGATCAGCGAGACAAGGGACTAAATTTGTTTGATTTTAAGAGTTAAGAATGCAAGTTGACTGGTTTGGGAGTTGAGGGACGAAATTTAAACTTCTCGAAGAGTTAAGGGACTAAAAGCATACTTTTCTCATAGAATAACAGCCTGCGTTTGAACTTTGGAGCCAAGGAAAAAGCCAGGTGCAGGCCACACAAGGTATATACAACTATTCAAGGACATAGTATACAACTATACAAGGACGTGCACGCCGAGGACATCACGGCTGTGTGGATCAAAACGGCGGTGGGGCGAGGCGCGTACGTGCGCGACGCATACGCGTGGCGGATGAGGCTCGACCGCATGAAGCGGGTGTTCTGGATGACCAGCGACTACAAGTTCCACCCCGACGACGGCTACGACAAGATGGCTGTGCCGGTGGTGGAGAACATCAGCTACCAGGACGTGGTGGCGACCGGTGTTTGGAAGGAGGCGGCGAGGATGCAGAGCACCCAGGGCGCGCCGTTCAAGGGGATATGCATGGCCAACATCCCCGGCTCACTGCCGAGATGACCAAGGAGAGGAAGGTGCCGTGGAGCTGCGCCAACGTTTAGGGCGTGTCGGCCGGCGTCACCGTGGCGCCATGCGCGCCGCTGCAGGGCAGCCACGGCGGCGCCTGCCCGTTTCCCACCGACACGCTCGCCGTCCTGGCAGCAGTGCTCATACTCCATCGCACCTGCTTCTTCAGTGGCTGGGACAGAGTAGCTCAACTATATAGTAAGTATCCAGCTTCAGAGTAGCTGCACCAAGTGATGAGGCATTTGGATTTCTAAGTGAGAACAGTAACAATAAGAAGCGTGTTGTCGGGTGGCTGCCTTGGTAATTTTAGAAGTAAAGATGTCGTGAGTAAGTTACTGTTTCAATGCACACGGAGTTGTAAATTCTAAATTGTTGCTCTGCTGCAATCATCAGTGTTTATACTAAGCCTTGCAAAGCAGACTGTCAAACCGCTGCTTTGTTGCGGTGGTATTATATTGGATAAAAAGTTCAGAAGCACAAAAAGGAGAACCAGAAAACAACTAACCACACCAAACTCGAACTCGCCATACACACAATTTATATTCAAGAGTCAAAAGAGCAAGTAAATAAACCTCTTATATGCAGCACAAAAAGAATAATACTCACAATTTATAAAAGTCAAAAAGTAAGCAAATAAACCTCTTATGTACAGAAAAAAATATATATTTCACCATTTATGTTCAAGAGTCACAATGTGCACTCAAGAGTCAAAAGTGTGAACAAATAAACCTCCTATGTTCAGCACATAAAAAAAAGGAATACTCACAATTTACATTCAAGAGTCACAATTTATACTGAAGAGGCAAAATTGTAAGCAAATAAAATTTTAATGTGCAACAAAAAAAAATGAAATGCTCACAATTTCGTACTCATGTCAAAATAAGTAAGCAAATAAATCTCTTATCCGCAGCGCAAAAAATGAAAATACTTATCCGCAGCGCAATAAATACTTTCAGTTTATAATCAAGAGCCAAAAGAGTAAGCAAAAAAAATTCTTTTTGAGCGGAGCAAAAATACTTATATACGCAACAATTAAAAAAGTGATGGTCCACTAGAGTAGGCTGCGAGGCCCAAGCGGCCAAGGAGTGCAGCGGCCTGTTATCCTTCCACCGTTGGAAGCGGGCAGTTGTCGCTGCTCTGTGAAGCCAGCCTCACGCTGTGCCTCCCACATTATGGACCGTGAGGCCCAGCTTTCGCATAGGCCCCAAGCGGCCCACTACACAACTTGGAACGGGCAGGCCAGCAGTAGCACACCCAGACCAGGCCCGCAACACTACAACAGCGTCCACATCATCTTAATGCCCCCATTCGGATTACAAGCTCTCGCAACTGAGCTCGGCGAATGAAGTAGGTGGAGGTGGCTATTTAAGCTGGTCGAATGCCTTCTCGGTTGGCGAGGTGAGACTAAACCAAGTGGAGTGTTGTGCATCCTGCTGCGACTGAGAAATGTTCTTAGCGTGGGCTTTGGCAGCTTCGGCCTTTGTCGTTTTGGGCTAATGAACGTGGGCATCTGGACAAGGTTTGGGCAGCCCATTCGTGGATTTCAGTGCTAATTAGCATAGTGAACTTGCTTAGCAGAAATAGAAATGGTATAAAGTGCAGCATGATTAAAGCCGGGTCTAACAAATATTTTACTTATAAGAACCCCAAACACATGTCAATTGGAAAAACAATATACAATCTCTATATATATCATGAATGCTTGAGTTATAAGATTATTATTACGGCGGTCCCGATCCGACGACGTGTACAATATCTAATAGTGCAATTAGCTAATAAAAAGAATCCGACATGGAAGGTTAATTAGCGAAGAAAGAGACTAGTTCTGTATCTTCTTGATGATACAAGTCTTGTTAACATCATCAATTACACCATTGGATGCAGGTGGCTCAACAAGCAGTTCTTTTTTGGAGGGGACGTTTATCAGAAGCTTTTTCTGCATCAGCATGAAGCCATTGAGGAGTCTCATGAACGATGCATCGTCAAGTTCAGATGATGAAACATCTGACGACGAGAGCGCATCGATGATAAACAACCTGTTATGGTAGTGATCAAAATGAGGACCCAAGGATGCAAGGCAAGAAGCAGACCAAAGCACGAAAAGCGAGAACGAACCACAACATCATCATCTATGATTATGAAGCCCGCACCATGGTGTGCAGAAAGAGGAGCAACTTTCTCAAACTGGTAAGGATAGTTACACAGGGGGAACGGTTTACAACAAATCCTAACATGTACAGAGTCACTGACATTTCACTTGTGATCTAGAACAGGAAGCCGCACCACCACCGGCTGAACCAGGCAACTATGATTCTACTTCCAAAGAATGCAGAGGCCCTGACCACAAAAGATTACAGGGCGATCAGCCTGGTTTGTAGCTTCGCCAAGTTGATCACCAAGATCATGGCTACGAGGCTTCAGCGCCGGATGAATGATCTCGTCGGTCCATGCCAAAACGCATTTATCAAAGGACGAGCCATCCACGACAACTTCTGTTACGTCAACGGGCTGGCCAAAGCATTCCGCCGAGCAAATACGCCGGCACTGATGCTTAAGCTTGACATCCAACGAGCTTTTGATACAGTGTCATGGGAATTCCTGCTCGATTTGCTGGTTGCAAGAGGGTTTGGAAGAGGCTTTACCAACTGTCTGTCAGTGCCGCTCAGCTCCTCTTCGACAAGAATTCTAGTCAATGGGGATCTATCTGATACGATCGACCTGATGAAGGGGCTACCCCGGAGGGTTTATCTCCTGCCCGTTTTAACCCTGGATCTTCGGGTGGTCGATTAGTTTTTTCCTTGGAAGGTTTGGATTCCCCACCTCAGCTGGGCTCGAGGGTCCAGCCCATCTGCCTGTCTGATGACGAAAGTAGCAGCCCATCACCCATGGCCTCAAGAGCTTCTTCCCCCCAGGATATTATCACGGATCTGCAAAGTTTTGACGATATGATTGAAGATATGGATGCGAGTTATTGGGACTGTCAGAACTGTTTGGCTATGCGCCACACGTCAGAGACATGCACGAATCAGGTCCGCTGCCGCAATTGTTTTCGTTCGGAACACGTTAAAAAAAACTGCACCGGCCAGCCGCCTGACTTGTCCGTCTGGGTGCCCAAAGTCCCATCGCCGGGTTTTGGGAAGCGAGACAAAAAAGAGGACTTCCTCCCCCCCCCCCCCCCCCGCGGTTTGGGTATGCGCCACACGTCAGAGACATGCACGAATCAGGTCCGCTGCCGCAATTGTTTTTGTTCGGGACACGTTAAAAAAACTGCACTGGCCAGCCGCCTGACTTGTCCATCTGGGTGCCCAAAGTCCCATCGCTGGGTTTTGGGAAGCGAGACAGAAAAGAGGACTTCCTTTCCTCCCCCGTCTCTCCAGTTTCACGAGGCCAAACGACTCCGGAGAAAACCCCATCCTCTGCTTCTCCGCCGCCACCATCACCGCCTATCCGCCCTGCCTCGCATACCCAAGCTTCCACCAGCTCCGGTCCAGCTCCTACTCCACAGCCTCCAATGGCGGTGTACGCGATTGACCCGCATCGCTTCATCCCTGCGGGCTTTGACATTGAAGATGGCGGAGCAGATCGTCTGCCCCGCACCTTCTACACACCGGCCGTTCCTCCACCTCGAGCGCATGAGCAGTACATGGTGGCCATTGTGGAGCCGATCCCACCTCCTGAGCTGGTTGGTGTCCGTCGTCAGCAGGTTCTTAATTTCCTAGTTCAAGTGATGCATGTTCCGGTTATTTCTGCTCAAACTTGGTTTCAAGGGGTTGGTCTGTTCGAGATGGAAGATCCAGTTGTCAGGGGTTCTTTTACTCTGCACCCGCCGTTTCCTTTAGGAGTTGATGAAGAAGGCAATGAGTTCTTTGTCCGTTTTATACCACATAATCAGGGTGAGGGTTTCCGTGCTATTCATGGCCAGCGGACGGGGTGGCTGATGTTCATCGGCATCCCACTAGATTATAGAAACACTCAATGCATTGCTGATATGGTTGGCACCTTCGGGCAGTTTCATTACTGGAACAACACTGACAGGCGTAAGGTTAGATCTTTGGTCTGTGCCTCGCTCCCTGATAATGCACTCGTCCCTCGCTCGGTGACCTTTAGGGAATTTGCCAATTGGGGCAATGTTATGGTGTCATGGTCTGCTGGCTGTTATATTTTATCTGGAGAATTTGCTGGTGCCATGATCCTAGCGGATGAAGATCCTATGCCTCTGAATGGGAATCCCCACCCGATGCCTGGAGCTGAGGTGCCGCAACCGTTTTGGGCAATGCCTCCATTCCCAGCTCTTGGCTGGAATCCAGTTCTTCCGGGCCCAAATCAAGGTCAGAATGATGTGCCAAGGTGGGCTGATAATGTGCAGCACAATGAGGGATGGGGCCCATGGGAAAACAGGTTCAGCCTATTCAGCAGCAGCAGGAAGAGATTCAGCCAGCCCAGGACCAGAATTCCATGATTTTGAACCCGTCCATGGATTCTTCTGATGATGAGGACATGCTCGAAGTCCAGCAGCCTCTGCAAGCTCCACCGGTTGTGCATTTGGACCCCATTCATCTTGGCATGGTTTGGGTCTTTTATGGGCCAGTTCTTCCACCGGCAATGATCTGGGAGAGGTCATTCAAGTCTTTACTGCGGGAGTTTGTCATCTGAGATATACCAGCTTCTCTGCCTGGGTTTTCTGCTATGATGCTGCAAGTTAAATTTGGCTCTGCTGATCTGCATCAGAAGTTTCTGCTATGGTCTGACGAGCAATGTGTCCCCGGTCCTGGAATCAACTCTTCGGTGGTCATTGAAGAGTTGCCATCTGATGATCTGTCTTGCTCCAGTTCCCAGGTTCCACCAACTCCCTCACAGGTTTCTCAGGAGGATTTTCAATTTACTTCGGCCACTCCAACTACGTTGGGCAAACGTCCGCGTCAGTCTGCTCGCTCCAGGCGTTCTGTCACACTTGTGGAGCCAGTTCTGGACTTCTCCACCAGAAGGATGACGCGCAGTTCTGCCAAAAGGACGGGCATGAAACCAATTTCTGCAATCCCTCCAAGGTCTGCCCCCTGCGTCGCCCGAAGGCAAAGAAGCTTTGTCTTGATGATGATCAGAGTCAGCTTCCTCTCCCACCCCCGACGCCTATACCCACAATGCAGGAAATTGGAGTGGCTCTGGGTATCGACCCATTTGAGCTATCGGCCGAGAAGCTTATGGCTTCTCCTCGCCCTGCTGAAGAAGACGATGGTCCACATGATGATTGACGTCCGAAGAAGCTTCATGGACAGTTGGGCACTTTTGTTTTTGTGCCCGTTTTATGTTAGTACTTTCTTCTTTTGTGTCTGTCTGAACTACTTGGTCATTTTGGTTGGCACTTTTGTTATGATCTTGTCCATGCTGTTAAGCAGCTGGATCTGCTACTATTCCTCAACTCTCTTTTTTATGGATAATTGTTATTATTGAAATTGGAATGTTCTCTGCTGGAACGTGCGTGGGATGAATTCAGAGGCTAGGCAGCGTGACTTACGTGCTAAGATTGAGGAGAGCAGATGTTCTGTACTTTGTCTACAGGAAACTAAATGCGAGAATTTTGATATTCGAATGATTAGATCCTTTTGTCCTAGGAGGTTTGATCAATTCGCGTTCTCGCCTTCTGTTGGAGCCTCTGGTGGGATCTTAGTCATTTAGAACTCCTCGATATTTCATGGCCAGCTTATTGACATCCAGCGATTTGGTGTTGTGGTTCCTTCCAATCGTTGAAGAACTCCGAAAAACGGACCTTAGCCTCTGTATATGGGCCTTGTGAGGGTCAGCCTAGGGACGATTTTGTTAGCTGGCTTTATCATCTAGACATCCCTCCCGATGAAAATTGGCTGTTGTTGGGGGACTTTAATTTTATCAGGTCTTTGGATAACAGAAACCTCCCGGGTGGTGACATTAATGATATTTTCCTCTTCAATGAAATAATTGGTCACCTGGGTCTCTTGGAACTGCCATTGAAAGGTCATAGCTTCACCTGGTCTAATATGCAACAAAACCCCCTGCTTGAGCAGCTTGATTGGTTCTTTACTACGGCAGATTGGATTTCACATTATCCGAACACGATGGTTAACCCACTGGCCAGAACTGCATCGGATCATGTGCCTTGTGTGGTGTCCATTGACACTACCATTCCTGCGGCCAGGACTTTTCGGTTTGAAAACTTCTGGTTTGATATGCCAGGATTCATGGATTGCGTCACCAAGTCTTGGAATGCACCGGTATTCTCTGATCTATCTGCTTCTGCGGTTATCACAAAGAAATTTAACAGGCTGCAGTATGATTTGAAAATTTGGAGCAAAAAGTTATCATACATCAAAAATCTTACTGTTGATTGCTCGAAGGTGATTCTGCACTTTGATCAGCTAGAGGAAGTGAGACCTTTAACTAGGCCGGAATTCAATTTCAGGAAAATTGTGAAGCTTCACTATGAGCATCTGTTAAAAATCCACTATATTTATTGGAAGCAGAGGTGTACCATTCGGTACATAAAGGTTGGCGAGGAGAATTCAAAATTCTTTCATGCAATGGCATCGGAGCGCATGAGAAGGAATTCAATTTCCAGTCTGAATACTAATTCCATGAGTGACACTGTGACTGATCACGCACAGATGGCGGGAATTCTTTGGGCTTCGTTCAAATCTAGGATGGGCCAGGCCCAAGGGATCAATATGGGCTTTGATTTGAACCAATTAATTCAGCCCATACCGAGGCTGGAGGAGCTCTCTTTGCCGTTTTCTGATGAAGAAATCAACAAAGTTTTGAAGGAATTACCAATGGATCGGGCACCTGGTCCGGATGGCTTTAATGGGATGTTTGTCAAGCGTTGTTGGCCTATAATTGAGAAGGACTTCTTGCGGATGATTCGGGATTTTTATGAAGGGAATCTTTCGTTGGAAAACATCAATGGCTCCCTCATTACGCTCATACCCAAGATCATTTCACCTGAAGGGTCTGATGACTTCCGACCAATATCTCTCACCAACACTTGTCTTAAATTTCTAACAAAGTTGTTGGCCAACCAGTTGCAGAAGGTGATCCTTTGGTGTATCCACAAAAATCAGTATGGGTTCCTTAAGGGTAGATCAATTCAAGATTGGCTGGCCTGGAGTTTTGAGTATATTCACCAATGTAAGCAGTCCAAGCGTCCAATCATAATCCTCAAGTTGGATTTTGCTAAGGCATTTGACACAGTTGAGCATGAAGTTATTCTTCAGATGTTGCAGCATAAAGGGTTTGATGCCAGATGGATTTCTTGGGTTAAGCAATTGTTGTCCACAGGTTCTTCGTGTGTGTTGTTAAATGGCATGCCTGGAAAACAATTTAAGTGCAAGTGTGGTGTCAGGCAGGGTGATCCTCTGTCACCTCTGTTGTTTGTCATTGCAGCGGATTTGTTGCAGTCAGTGGTCAACCAAATGTTTGAGCATGGCACGCTCTCTTTGCCTATTCAAACCCATGACAGAGAGTTTCCCATCATCCAATATGCGGATGACATGATTCTGTTTCTTGCAGCTAAGGATGAGGAGCTTGTTGCACTAAAGAACATGCTGCTGACCTTCCAACAGTCCACAGGTTTAAAGGTCAACTTTGCTAAATCCTCAATGATCCCTCTGAAGATGATTGATGAGGAGGCTTCTAGACTTGCTGCAATTCTTGGTTGTAAAATTGGACAGCTCCCATTTACTTATCTGGGATTGCCTTTGGGAACTACAAGGCCAAGGATCATTGACCTAATGCCCCTGGTTGACAGCCTTGAGAGGAGGCTAACTGCAAGCTCTTCCATGCTGAATCAAGGCTCTCACTTGAAACTTCTTACCTCTGTCCTGACCTCTCTGCCAATTTACTTTCTGTGCAGCCTAAATATCCCACCAGGGATCATTAAACAGCTTGACAGAATCTTTAGGCAGTGCCTTTGGAGGGGCAATAGTGATGCTCCCGAGCAGTCTTTGGCTGCATGGGAACTAGTTTGCAGGCCAAAAGATAAAGGGGGTCTAGGAGTAATTAACCTGAACATCCAGAACAAAGGACTTCTTATCAAGCATCTTCACAAGTTCTACAACAAGGTTGACATTCCTTGGGTGACCCTGATATGGAACAGTTACTATGATCATGGTGTTCCACAGGCAACAGCTGAAGCTGGATCTTTCTGGTGGAGGGATGTTTTGAAGCTGCATGAGGCCTATACTGCTATTGCCTCGGTTAACATCAACATGGGGGACTCTGCTCTGTTCTGGACAGATTCTTGGCACATTGGTGGTTCTCCTAGACCACTATGTTGGAGATTGCCTAGGTTGTTTTCATTTGCCAATAATGATAAGATCTCTGTGCAGGAATTCCTTCAATCCCAGGATCTCTTCTCCATGTTTTATTTACCTATTTCTCATGAGGCTGCTGCTGAGTTACACATACTGGAAGGTTGGATCATACAGTTAGAAAGAGACCCAACTATACCTGATGTTTGGATATGGCCTGACAAATCAAGGGAATACACTGCCAAAAGCTTCTACATAATCATGCACTCTCATCTACCTACAATACAACCTTGCAAATGGTTGTGGCAGAGTAGGTGTACCATGAAGATCAAGGTGTTTGGGTGGCTCCTTTTCTTTGACAGACTAAACACCAAGGACATGCTGGTTAGAAGACACTGGCGCTCTAGCCAAGATGACAATTTCTGTCTCATTTGCAGTGAGCTGGTGTATGAGGATAGAATCCATCTGTTTTTAATTGCACCTTCAGCTCTAGAGTCTGGAATTACCTGGGCATTTATTGGTCTGGGGGCTCAGATATTTTGCATCCTTTCTTCTTTGAAGTCATGCTAACAGCAGCTTGGAAAATTTGGATTTTAAGAAATGGCAGAACCTTCAGAGCTGAGAGAGCTAACTTCAGTGCTTGGAAGTGTAAATTCATCCATGACATCTCTCTGCTTGCTCATAGGGTGAAGGATTGTATTAAACCAAAACTATTGGCTTGGGTTAATTCTCTGTTGTAAAATAGGTAGGGATGTTTAGCCTTAGGTAAATTTTTCCTTTCTTTCTGTGTATAGCATGTATTTTGTTTGTACAGTTCTCCTTGCTTTAATAAAGGGCTGTGGGGCTTTGCCTCATAGTAAATATTCAAAAAAAAGGGGCTAAGGCAGGGAGACCCGCTGTCCCCGCTCTTGTTCGTGCTGGTTATGGACTGCCTAGCTGTGCTGATTGACAAGGTCGTGACGGCCGGGATTCTGGGGCTGATTGGCAGCCAAAAACTGCCTTTCCGAACTTCTCTATATGCGGACGACGCAACCCATGCCGCAGGGAGGTGCTTGCACTGATCCAAATCATCAAGCTGTTCGGAGAAGCTACATGCTTGCGCACTAACTTTTCAAAATCCTCGTTCTCCACCATCTGCTGCACCGGGATCGACCTCCAGGAGCTTCTTCAAGACTTGGGCTGCCCCATCAACGAATTCCCGTGCACCTACCTGGGCATGCCGCTGGCGGACACGAAACTGAGGAAAAATGACCTCCAGCCGATCTGCGACAAACTCATTGCCAGTATGAAGGGCTGGAATCTCGCCCTTCTAACCCTTGATGGGCGGCTGGATCTTGTTAGAACCGTGCTCTCGGCGATGCCGATCTTCCAAATGCTCGCCTTGATATTACCAGCTTGGCTGGCTAAGCTGATTGACAAGGTTCGACACGGGTTCGTCTGGGAGGGCAGCGAGGTGGCGGCCGGAGGAAAATGTCTTGTCAACTGGGGTACAGTATGTCGGCCAAAGGAATTCGGTGGGCTAGGCATCATCAACCTGACAACTCAAAATCGCGCCCTATGGATGAGGTGGCTGTGGCTTTCCTGGACCGATAGCAACAAGGCATGGCAGGGGCTGGAACTGCCTATCGATCCTGCGGTCAGATCGCTCTTCAACGCCTCAGTTGACTTCCAGCTGGGCAAGGATGAGCGTATTCTCTTTTGGAAGGAGCCGTGGTTTAAGGGCATCACCCTCCAGGATGCCTTCCCGGCGCTGTTTCAGCATTGCACCAGGAAAAACCTCACTGTTGCGCAAGCCATGGGGAGCAACAGATGGATCAGACACCTCAAAGCAAACCTATCTGCACAGGCAACAAGGGAATTCCTCGCGCTTTGGGAAGGAGTCCAAAATTTACACCTAACAGAAGAGCCTGATCGGGTTCATTGGAAGTGGACAGCAAATGACATATACACGGCAAAATCGGCATACATCACTCAATTTGAGGGTTGCACGCGGTCTGCTTGGGCTGAGTTCGTATGGAAATCCGATGCACCAGGCAAATGCAAACTGTTTGCATGGTTGGCACTGCTTGGACGCTGCAACACCGCCGATATGCTTGCGAAGAAAGGTTGGCCTCACAATCCGGCCTGCTCCTTACTAGCAAAAGAGCCCGTGCATTGCAACGGGAGAGAAAACATAACACACGCTCTTAACTCAATAACCATCACTCAAGACCACAATAGGTCCATCTCCTTTATTTTTGCGAGGCATCATATTTGTGTTGCCGCTTATCCTCCTTCTCACCCTCGCCGGCGATGGCCTCGGTGTTCACACAAAACAACAAAAAACGTGTGTTGAATATGGTTAATCCTAAGGCGTCTCTCTCCCCCTCTCTCCTCCCTCTCCCTCCCTCCCTCTCTCTCTCTCTCTCTCTCTCTCTCTCTTTCTCTCTCTCTCTCTCTCGCGCGCGCGCACGCTCGCTTTCTCTCACTCTCGCGATGAGAAATCTGTTGTTTTCCCCTGTGACATTTTTAGAGGTATGCATGTGTAGTTATCGATGTTTTCTTTTCCCTATATGGTTATAGTGGGATGTTTATTTGCAATCTGGATCGCCGCCGGTATGAAACAAAACGGATCTTGCGCTATAAATTATAAGTTTGCTTTCATAACAATATTTTAAAAATATTTAACAGGTAAAATTAACATCATATTTAGATTCCACACATTTTTCTAATAAAATTTCATATATAATATGTTAAAATTGAAGTTACAGTTTAAAAGATACAGATAATTTAGAAAATCATTTGGTTTGACTCAAATATATTATAAAATAATATTTAAAAATACTTAACAAGTAAAAATAATCTCATATTCATATTCTACATATGTTTCTGATCAAATTTCATATATAACATGTTCAAATCGGAGTTACGGTTTAAAAGATATGAATGATTTTAAAAAGCATTTGTTTGACTTAAATATGATCCGCGGATGAATTACCTAAAACATCAGGGGGTTTTCAAAAAATGTGAAATAATGGTTCGGGTGTGACTTAAATTCGGACGGCAGGTTGATTTTAAGAAAAATAGGGACTTTTGTATAAAATACGAAAATAACGATTCGTTTTAACTTAAAACAGGACTGCGGGTTGAATTCTCTGAAATAGAGGGACTTTTCTTAAAAATGCCATGACGGACGAAAAAAACCCAATTTACTTTATTATTAGTTAAAGATGTAATGGGCCAATGGAGGACGTCGTGCACCTGCTAGCTTCCTGCCCCGTCTCCATCCAGATATGGCAAGACATCATTGCTCGCTGCAGCCTGCATCTGGGCCTCGCTCCCTCAGGGCATCTCCAGCCGTTGGCCCCCTAGGGGGCGTCTAAAAGCGCCGCCTGGGGTGAGCCGGCGCAAAAAATGGCCCTGGGGGCGAGTCGGCCCCCAGGGCCGCCCCCAGGCGCGTATTAAAAAACAAAAAAAAAAAGAACGTTCGGCGAAGTTATGATAAAAACTAGTTAAATTTCGGCGAAATTCGTCCAAACATTACACTAACCTAATCTAAAAAAAAGAAAGGGGG